>NW_006921612.1:7340347-7352889 GCF_000298275.1 Orycteropus afer afer
GCTATGAGTCTGGCCCGACTTAACAGCACATAACAAGAACAACAACAATATGGTAACTGTTTAACCATTTGAGGAATTGCCATATTATTTTCCAAGGAGACTGTATCATTTTATTTTCCTACCAGCAGTGTATGAGGGTTCCAGTTTCTTACCATTCACACTACACTTGTTTTTCTCTATCTTTCTGATTATAGCCATCCTAGTGGGTGAAAGAGGTTGTGATATGCCTTTGCTTGATGACTAATGTTGAGCATCTTGTCATGTACTTGTTGGCCGTTTATACATCTTTGAAGAGATGTTTATTTGGCCATTTCTTAATTGGAATATTTGTACTTTTAGTGTTAAGTTGTAGTAGTTCTTTATATATTCTGTATATCCCTTGTTAAGGGATTGAATTATGCCCTCCAAAAATATGTGTTGAATGTGGGCTTATTTGGAAAAAAGTATTTGTCTTATGTTAATGGTGTCATACCAGTGTAGGTTGGATCCTAAACTTAATCACTTTTGAATTATAAGAAGACCAGAATAAAAGCAGAGACAGACAGACACCATGTGAGGATCTCCCCGTGAAGATTATGTACAAATCAAGGAATGCCTGGGGCTACCGACAAGGAAGGAATAGCCGTGGCCAAGACCCTGATTAGGAATTTTAGCTTTCAGAAATGTGGGAAAATAGAATTCTGTTCTTTAAAGCCACCCACTTGTGGTATTTGTGTTCTAGCAGCACTAGCTCACTAAGTCAGCTGTTACATCACTTGCAAATATATTTTTCTTCTTTCTGTGGGTTTTCTTTCACTTTCTGTATCCTTTGAAGTATATAAAATTTTAAATTAAGTCCAATTGATCTCTCTTTTCTTTGATTACTTGTGGTTTTGGTGTTATCTAAGAATTTGTTAACTAATTCAAGGTCATAAAGATTTACACTTAATGTTTTCTTCTAAGAGTTGTATGCCTTTGTGTGTGTGTGTGAGTGAGTGATTTGGGTGAAAATTTACAGAGCAAATTCACTTTCCATACAGCAGCTCACATATACTTTGTCTCATGATATTTACTACAATTTCCCACAATGCAACACCTCCCCTCCCACTTCCTCCCATAGTTACCTCTTCCCTGTGTCCTTCTCTCCATGCATTCCTGCATGGAAAGGAGCTGTCTCCCTGTTCATACCCAGCCCTTTTATTCTCCCATGATTGAGCTCTCCAAGGAGTGTATCTACCTAATGTAAATGTTCAGCTAGTATGTTGTCTTTTGTTTGGCTGGAAGCCACAGGAGTGGGTTCAATTCCAGACCTGACAGGCAGCTAGGGTCTTGGTGGTTCCAACAGGCACTATCAGACCAGCAAATGTAGTCCTTTTTTTCCCCCCCAATGATTTTGAGTTTTCTTCCACATTGTTCTCCCACTCTGTCTAGGATCTCCTACATAGATACCCCTCCTAGTGGTTTACCACTGTAGCTGGGCACCATTTAGTTCTTCTGGTCTCATAGTCAGATAGGCTGAGGATCACATGGTGTACCAGTCCCTTGGACTAATTGTTTCTGTGTGTCTTTGGTTTTCTTCATTCTTCTTTGCTCTGCACGAGGAGAGACCCTTCGTTGCATCTAGATGACTGCTTGCAAGCTTTTAAGATCCCAGTCGCCACTCATCAAAGTAGGATGTGGAACAATGTTTTTGTGTAGTATGTTATGCCAATTGAGTGTGATGTCTCCTGCACATGGTTCCAAGTCCATAGGTCCAACTATTCGCTCCCTCTGGGTAGCTGGCTGTGGCCAAGAAGTGACTGCAAACTTGTCCCTTGTCAGCTCTACCATATACCTGGGAATTCTTACAGAACATCCACTTATAAATGCACTTACAGAAACATTGTCTGCCAACCTTATACATGGTCATTGGCACACTCCCCTCTGCGTTAATATGCCTGATCATTCAGACTGTCTACCCATCTGTCCACCTGTAGATCATGTTTGCCTTCACTGACAATGCAGTACTGTATGTGCAAAAGATTTATCTTTGTTTTCTGTACCTCCCATATACCTCTGTGTGTCTTCCTCTTCCTCCATGCCACCATGTTGATCACTGACATTTGGTACATTGCCCTTCTCTTCACCCAAATCAATAATTTCTAAAAGTTTTATGCTTTTATATTTGTGTTGTTGATCAAGTTTGAATATGGTGTGAGAAAGGGGTCCAACTTCGTTCTTTTGCATTTGGATACCAGTTGTCCCAGCGCCATTTGTTGAAAAGACTTATCAGTTCACATATTCTTGATCTGAAGTTCTCACGTTTGTTGAAAAGATAATTAGAGATATTTTGGGATTCAGTTGTATTTAAGGAAAATTTGTGCTACTCTTTGTGCTCTGGAGCCCTGATGGAGTAGTGGACAAGGCACTTGACTGCTAATCAGAAGGTTAGAGATTCAAATCCACCAGCTGCTCCACGGAAGGAAAACAGGGCAATCTACTTCTGTAAACATTTACAGCCTTGGAAACCTGATGGGGGTTGCTGTGAGTCAGAAACAACTCGATGGCAGTGAGTTTGGTTTTGGCTTTTTGTGCTCTAGCCAAATTGTTGGCCCAAAATATTCAACATGATGTTTTCATACCTATATTCACTGCTCTTGTCAGTTGTGATGCCTTTCCCATTTCTATATGTTGAAGTCATACCTATCCTATTAAGTATATTAGCCACTATATATATTATATGTTTTTTTTAATATTTATTCCATAGTCAGTTACAAATTATAGCTTATTAATATATTCGTCAGAAGGAAGGTTGGGAAATCTACTCCCATAGTGATACTGCCTCGGAAACCCAAGGAAGGGTCGCTATGAGTCAGGTCCAACTCGAGGGCACATAACAACAACATTTTCATACCTGTTGCATTGTTCTTTGCAATTATGGGTAGATAAGACATGTGGCTTTTTTGTTTTGTTTTGTTTTGTTTTTTACCTGTAAGAAAACTGAAACATATTGATTTACTTAGTTACACAGCTAGTTAGCTTTGGAACTCAAAATTCAACTTTTCTAGACCACTGAGTGCTTGTTCTGTTCCTACTGTATTTCATTATAAAGCTTTCAGATATAACCCCCATTCTCCTGAGATCATTTTTCCTTCTTTTCAATTCTCTCTTTTGTGAACTTGGGGGAGAATCTGGGCTTTTTACATAAAGGCACCTCAACCAGACCAGCTCCCTTTCATCTATTTTTATATATACTGGTGTTGCTCGTAAAGACTTGAAAGAAGGTCATAATTACTGGTTTTAAAAATTTCAAAATCATTGCCATTCAAAGTAGATGTAGGTTCTCTAAGTAGGCATATGAGACCTTCCGGCCTTTCTTTTAGCCTCCTTTCTCACTGTTTCTTCCCTCTACTTAAGCCACATGGAACTACCTGTCCTATATTGTGCAGATTCTTACCTGTGGTCTAATTCTTTCTCCCTTCTGTAAACGTGTGTTTATATTAATGTTGGGTTTTTTTTTTTTCCTCCCCTTTCTCATCAAGTGTTGTCTGAAGTTTTACTGTTGTTCTGAATTCCTTTTTGTGGCTGCCCACAAAATAAATGATGCCCAATTCAGATCAACATTGGAGTATAAGTCTCCTTATTTTTTCCTTTATATTCAGCAGTACTTTATTTTTCAAGATTAATTTTTTTGTCTTCAATTAAGTGTAGTCAGTTACCTATATATTTCCTTGCAAATGTAGAATAACTTTTTACTATAACATTTAAAAAAAGTTCCTGTTGATTCAGTTCTTTTCATTTGTACCCTGCAACAGAGCTGGTAGACCAGAGACAGTAAGGGTTGTATCCCTGTGTGGTGCAGATGGTTAACACACTTGGCTGCTAACCAAAAGGTTGGAGGTTTGAGTACACCCAGAGGTACCTTGGAAGAAAGGTTAAGCTATCTACTTTTGAAAAAATTAGCCCTTGAAAACCCTATATAGACATATTCAAAGCAGAAAAAAAAATAATAAATTTTTTTAAAAAATGCTGTGGAGCTCTGTTCTACTCTTGACGTATATGAGATCACCGTGAGTCATCTTGATGGCAGCTGTTTTGTGTGTATGTGTGTGTGTGTGTGTGTTAATGTATTATGACTGCAGAGACAAATATATGTGGCATGAGTTAACTGTAGATGAAAAAAATAAGCCTGCAAATAATTATATGATTTCTGTAATATAGTGGCTTAATTCAGTTTGTCATAGGCTCATGAAAGCCAGAGCTTATACGAAAGCTTGCTGCTGTCCTTGCTAGTATAAGCCATTTTCTATTTTTAGTAGTCTTGTTAGGATATATCAAAACTTGACCTATATACTAAACTAGCAAGACAGTGTTAACCTATTTTTAATTACTTAGAACATCCTTTCTATTAGATAACAGTATGTCTGTCCAATTTAACATTACTCATGACCAAGGCAAGATTTGACATTCTGTTTTAATAGTCATTTTTGGAAAGGTGTAGGGGATTCTGTTTTGCCCACCAAAGGATCATCTCATCCCCTGTAAAGCAGCACTGTGTTATAGCAGATACTGATAGCAATAATACTATAATCATTTTGCCTTATTCGTGGGATAGTGGCAACTAGTGATCTTACGTACCAGGAGTAAGGGTTTAGAAATTTTGAGAGCAGGGAGATACTTACAGCTCTTTCTCTTTTTTGAGAGTCTTGGATTCTTTTCATCTACTTTCTCCTCTGCCTGCTTATCTTCTGGGGTTTTAGCTCCTCATTTTATTTTGCCAGCAAAAATAACTAACCATCTGATTACATGGATTACTTACTGGCTTGTTTGTATGTTGTTGGTTTTCCCTATAACAACAATGGTACATATTCATTTGGGTTTGGAGCTTGTGCTCTCTGAGGTGTCCATTTTAATTTCCTGACAGTTGGTCCCTTAATTTGGCAAATATCTTAGTCAAGGGCTCTCTAGAGAAATAGAACCTGTGGTAGATAACATATATAGAGACAGAGAGGTGTTGATTTGCTTAAAAAGAAATTGGCTTACACAATTGTGGGGAGCTGGCAAGGCCCAGATCAGTAGGTCAGATGACGTGAAAAGTAAAGAGTGTTCTTACAAAATGTCTTTATAGTCTGGAGGCAGAATTCACCCTGAGGAAACTCCCTTTTTGCTCTTAAGGCCTTCAGTTTGTTGAGGTCCACCCACTTTATAGAAGGTAATCTGCTTTACTTGAAATCAATTGATGTAATCATATGTGATTTCTTTATAACAGCAACTAGACTAATGTTTTACCAAAATCAGCTGGGCACCATAGCCTAGCCAAGTTGAAACAGATAATTAACAATTACAGCAAATACTCCAACCAGTGCTAGGTTTTAGGTCTTTTGTTACTTTTAGACTCAAATCTCAAGTTTGGACCCTTGTACAAGGTAGTTTTTTAGTCCATGCCAATACTGATGTTAATCTTCTTTCTTCCAGGAAGGCATATTTACTTTAATAAAGGACTCTAGAATTAAATAAATTTTAATAAATAGAAGATATAAAAGCCCAGTAACACTTTTTCAGGGATTTTTGTCCCCTCAAATCAGAATTGTTTGATGGGTTGTTTGGTAGGAATGCTAGTTGGGTAAAACTATAATGTATGTTTATAGTTTACAGTTTGCCCTCTCAACCTTAAGGGCTGCAAGTATATTTCTTGGCAACCTGAGAGAGGAGTTGTAGGAATTAGAAATCAGGCAGAGAGTCATAGTCTAGCCATGTTTACTCCTTGTTAACAGATCTGTATGAGGAACCAAATGAGCACAGAAATCAAGAGATATTAGTTGAGTGATCTTTATGACTAGTTATTCCAATACTAGGAACCTGGGTGGTACAAGTGATTTGCAATCCACTGCTAACCTAAGGGTGGGTAGTTTGCTTCCATAAAGATTACAACCAAGAAAATCCTATGTAACAGTTCTGCTTTGTAACACATGGGAATCACCATGAGTAGAGGGCCTACTAGATGGCAGCTAACAGCAACAACTCCAACTGGTGCATTCTATCTCATTATAGATGCCTTACTGTTATTGAAAGACCACGTTCATGGGCCCAAGTACCTTCTCTGAATAGTGCTAGAGATACTGCCATTGTTTGCTTTTGTCACTTTTCCCCGAATATCTACTATATTCATAGTATCTAACATGTTGTTGTTTGTTGTTATGTGCTGTCGAGTCAGCCCTGACTCATAGCGACCCCTTCTTGGGTTTCCGAGGCAGTATCACTACGGAAGTAGGATTGCCCAACCTTCCTTCTGAGGAGTGGCTGGTGGGTTTGAACCGCCAGCCTTCTGGTTAGCAGTCAAGTGCCTTAGCCACTATGCTACCAGAGCTCCTAGTATCTAACATAATGAATGCACGGAGCAACAATAAGGTGCCTCCCAAATACTTGCACTCTAAGAAGCAAAAGATAATAGTATCTAACATAATGAATGCCTATTATCTTTTGCTTCTTAGAGTGCAAGTATTTGGGAGGCACCTTATTGTTGCTCTGTGATCCTCCTACTGGTGTGTGAATGGGAATAGAAATAAAGTTGAAAGTTTAGTTGGCAGTACTTCTCACTTCTTTTTGTGTTTTGACATACAGAAAATAAACATATTTGTATGGCACACTGGGGAAAATGGATTCCTCCTTCACCCTGATCTTGCTACTGGAGGACCTGGGTTACTTGGTTTTACATTTAGTCTGTAACAAGACATTGGGTTTTTTCAACAGGGTATTAACCTGCCTAGAAGTGGAATTTAAGGGTATTCTGGCAGCACGGTATGAAATGGAGTAGAGAAACATATAGCCTAAAATCTGGTGGATCAGTTAGGTTATTGGATTAGTTGAAGTAAAACAAGATTGTTAACTCAGGTAATAGAAGTGGGAATGGAACTGAGAAGATAGATTAAAATACTTGTACAAAAGACAACTTAATAGAACTTGACAGCTGGTGGTTGTGGGTTGGGAAATGGAATATGGAAAGTCAAAGATAGGGCTGGTGAACCTGGGTGGCTAGGAGGTAGGAGCATTGAGGAATAATGAGTATAAATAATGTAGGTACAGTAACAAGTTTGAAAATAAATTTATGTTTAGGGCATATTGGAGTCTAAGAGGTTGCATTATATTATCTTGGTGAATTAACTATACTTAATGGCATGTTTATTAGCTCTGTAGACTCAACTCTGATTAGTAAACATACCTGAAGGCAGCTAATTTTCAAAGGTCCAATCCAAACCAAACTCACTGTCATCAAGTTGATTCCAACTCATAGTTACCTCCATTGGATTTCCAAGGCTGTAAATATTTACAGAAGCAGACCTTTCTTCTGTGGAGCAACTGGTAGGTTTGAATCACCAATCCTTTGGTTAGCAGCCAAATGCTTTAACCACTACACCATCAGAGCTCATGTGATTGGTTTATAAAACCAAGTTAGTTAGTTTCTTCATTTATAGTGAGAAATAGCTAGCATAATAGTTTTGGTGTGATCAGCATGTTTTCTTTAGGAGACAGATAAACTCACATAGGAATCAAGTCATAATCAGAAAATTGCTTAGTAAAATGTGGCCTCATAACCAGAGGAATTAGATGGCCATCCTCTACACAGTAGGGGGTGAATTTGTCAGTGCACTGGTTAATGATGATTCATACACTCCCTGGACTACATATGTTAAATCTTTTTCCTTCTGTGTCTTTCCCTTTTCTGTTTCCATGCTACTAGCTTTTTAAGCTTATAGTCAGATTACAGCCAAGTCTTGCATTTTTATTTATTCAATCTAAACGTCATGCCAGATCTAGAAAAGCTAAAATTTTTGCCCTCAGTGGCTTATCATTTAGAGTGGGGGATAATATGTTCCTAAGCATTATGCTTGCATGTCTGAGAAGGTTTCCAAATGCAGTCTTGCAGGGGTCAGGAAAGGCTTCCTGGAAAAATTACATCTGAGAACTTGAGTGAGGGGTAATTTGTCAGATGGAAGGAACAGAATGTATAAAACTTCAGAAGAAAGAAAGTATAGTGGATTATTGAAAGTTTAGTTTAGCTGGAATATAGAGGGTGATGAGGAATAAGATTTGAACAGATACTAGATCATGAAGAACTCTTTCAGTACTAGATTAGGAGGTGAGACTGGGTCTTATCTGGAGGATAGTAGAGAGTTACTGCAGAGTTTTAAACGGGATGATTAATTTTAGAAAGGTAACTTTTGGCTGGTGGGCAGGGCTAGAGATAAGGACTACAGTGAAGTCTGTTATATTAGCCAGGCTAAAAATGAAAAATAACTGTGAGTCATAAATTAAGTTTGTGGCAGTGAGTGTGGAGAGAAGTAGATTGATGTGAGAGAAACTGGAGAGGTAGATTAAACAGGTAATTGACTAAAGATTTATGGGAAGGTAGGGGTAGTGGGGCCAAAAGAAACAGTAGGATGACACCCAGCTTTCTGACTAGGGTAATTTGAGTGCTTTTCCTAAAATAGAAAATTGAGTAATAGGAAGAGAATGAACAGTAGTTTACCTTAGAGAGCTAGATGTAAATTTCTTCAAATGAATAGCTCTTCGTTTGGATTAGTGGGGGTGGGGAGAGGAGACCTATATTCCATTTGTATGCAAACATGAGATACCATGTCTGTATTCTTAGTCAGCATCTTGTAATCTGTGTTAATCACAGTTTTGGGAGAAACTAGTAACTTTTTGGTTGCTCAATATTTTAGTTACTGTAAATCGGTAACTATTCCAACGGGTGACTTCTGTTTTCTTCTGTTATTTCTTCCTTCCCACTCAAAAATTTTTTTGTCAGTAAAGGACTGTGAGTGGCAAATTTTGTCTTTGGAAAGTCTTTACACCTACTCTTATGATGTCTGATTGGTATGAAATGCTAGCTGACAGTTGTTTTTCTTAGCACTCTGAAGATACTTGATTGTTTTCTAATGAAATTGTGAGTCATCTTCCTTTAGGTAACATTCCATCTTCCTTTAGGTAACATTCCATTTCTCTACTTGTTTTTATTAAGACTTTTCTTGTCTTTGGTATTCTGCAGTTTTACCATGATTAGGGTAGGTATGAGTTTATTTTTATTGTATCTTGCTTGGGATTTAGTGTGCTTTAACAAGGTACACCAAATTATACTGTTACCAGAAGAGTCTCAGCTATTAACTCTGAATATCTTCCTTATTCTTTCTAGAATTCCTATGGATATTATCTTAAACCTTCTCTTTTTATTCATATTTCAAACTCTACATTTTTTTTCATCTTGTTAGTTTTATGTTTTATATCCTGAAAAGTTTTTTCAAATGTGCCTTATTTTACTAATTTTCTCTTCAGTGATCTCTAATATTAAAAGTTTTGTTGGGTTTTTTTAATACTTCCAAGCTGCCTGTTTTTGATTCATTATATTCTGTTATTTTCCTGTGATTGTTTATTTTTTTAATCTCCTTATTTTAATAATTGAAAATTTCAAGCATAGACAGAAGTAAAGAGAATACTATTATACCCCCACATAGCTGTTACCCAGCTTTAGCAATTAGTTTGTTTTATTTGTATCCCCAGCAACTCCAGCTCCCCCTATTATTTTTTTTAATGGTTGTAAACATAAATATAACTCAGCATTTTCCATTTGTTTTTTGCATATACAATTTAGTGATATTAATTATGTGCAGCCATTACCAATGATTGTTGTCAAATTTTTCATCACCATAAACAAACTCAGTGCTTTCTAAACAGTGACTCCCGCCACCCCTAGTAACTTTGGTCTCTATGCCTTTGCCTATTCTAGATATTTCATAAAAGTGAGATCGTACAATATTTGTACTCTTGTCATGGACATACTTCACTGAGCATGATGTTTTAAAGGTTCATCCATGTTGTTGCATGTATCTGGACTTTGTCTTTGTTAGTTAAGTACCTAGAGTCAGTTCTGCCTCTTAGCAACCCTGTGTACAACAGAATGAAACACTGGTCCTGAGCCATCCTCACAGTCATTGCTTTGTTTGACCCCATTATTGCAACCACTATGTCAGTCTGTTCTTGTTGAGGGTCTTCCTCTTTTTTATTGACTCTCTACTTTACCAAATATGTCCTTCTCCAAGGACTGGTCCCCTGTGATAGCATGTCTAAAATATGAAAAGTGTTGCCATTCTCATCTGAGGAGCGTCTTGGCTATATTTCTACAATAAATTTTTCTTCAGTCTTCATTGTCCAGCTTTTGCATACATAGGAGGCAATTCAAAGTACCATGGCTTGGATCATGTGCACCTTAGTCCTCAAAGTGACATCTTTGCTTTCTAACCCTCTCAAAAAGATCTTTTTTTTTTTTTTCCAAAAAGATCTTTTGCAGCAGATATCCCTGATGCAATACATCATTTGATTTCTTGACTGCTATCCATGGGCATTAATTGTGGATCCAAGTAAAAAATGGCTGACAACTGGAGTCTTTTCTCTGCTTATCACGATTGTTCTGGTTACTTCTCTGCTTCTGTAACAGAAAATACCACAAATGAGATGACCTTAACAAACAGGAGTTTATTCTCTTACGATTTTGGAGGTTAGAAGTTCAAGTTCCAGGTGCCAGGCTCTAGGGGCTGGGTGAAAGCCCCTCAACCTTGGGCTTCAGCTCTGCCTCTTGCTTCCAGTGCACTGACATTAGAGGCACCTCTTCACTCAGGCAGCTGCTGGCTTCTGAGGCTGACAAACGTAAGGTCAACAACAAGTAACAAGGCACAGTCCTGATATTACCAAACCACACAGCAGGCCGTTGATTCAAGTCCATTAAAAGTCCCAAGATCAGCAGAACATGGCAGGCTGCTGAATGAAGACTTGGTTACATGAAGGTTTCAAGCATGCCAAAAAGCTGGAGACCATTCCCAAAGCTGCTGCTTATGTATGGGAAGCAGGCCACATCCCTAAACCAGTCAGCTGTTTCAGTAAATTTCACCATGGAGTTCATGAGCAGTCTCACCACGGGGAATAGCTATATCCAGCTGCCCAGCCAAGTTGACACACAAACTTAACTACCACAATAAAGTTGTTTATTGGTTCATTTGTGAAGATTTTTGTTCTCTTTATGTGAGGTAAATTCATACTGAAGGGTGTAGTCTTTGATCTTCATCAGTGAGTGCTTCAAGTCCTCTTTCTTCATTTTCAGCAAGGAAGATTTTGTTACTCATCACAGGTTAATGAACCTTCGTCCAATCCTTACACCATATTCTTCTTCATTTCTCTTTAGAGCTAAGTAGTACTCCTTTCTGTGTATGTACCACATTTTGAATTGTCCATTCATCTGTTGATAGACACTGGGTTGTTTCCACCTTTTGGCTGTTTAGATCGTGCTGCAGTGAACATTGGTTTTCATATGTCTGCTTGCAACACTGCTTTTTTAGGTCTCTTGAGTATGTATATAGGAGTGGAATTATTGGATCATATCATGAGGTAAGTTCTATGTTTACCTATTTGAGGAACCACCACACTTTTCTACAGTGGCTGTACATTTTGCATTCCCACTAGCATTGAATAAGGGTTCCCCTTTCCCCACATCCTTGACAACATTTATTGTTTACTGTTACTTTTATCTTAGCCATCCTAGTGGGAATGAACTAGTATCTCATTGTGGTTTTGATTTGGATCTTCCTAATGCCTCGGAAACCCAAGGAGGGGTCGCTATGAGTCGGGGCCGACTCGACGGCACATAACAACAACAACAATGGCTAAGCTAATAGTATTGAGCATCTTCTCATGTGCTTTTTGGCCATTTCTATATCTTCTTTGGTGAAATGTCTGTTTCCCCCAATTATTTTGAAACTAGATCTAGGCACTATATATTTAAGCTTTAAAAATTAAATTATAATTGGCCCTCTGTATCCCCTGCAGATATAACCAGCCCCAAATCGGACATTTTTTGGGGCAGGGAGCAATTAAGTGGTCACAGCAATCCCTCAAAGGCTAAGAGATAGCATAAAGTACTATTTACGTAGAATCGGTATTATAAGTAACCTAAGGACCACTGGTAGTATGGTGCCTAAGGCATTTGACTGCTATCCAGAAGGTTGGTGGTCCAAACCTACCAGCCACTCTGCAGAAGGAAGACCAGGCAATCTACTTCTGTAAAGATTTACCACCTCAGAAACCTAATGGGGATTGCTATGAGTTGGAATTAACTCGATGGCAGTAAGTTTGCAGTTTTTGGTTTCTAAGTAATCTAGAGGTGATTTAAAGTATATGGAAGGATGTGTGTAGGTTAAATGCAAATACTAAGAAGTTTTGGGATCAGCCTTACTCTGGTATGGCTTCATTAACATAACAAAAGGAAATCCCTGTTTGTAAATAGAGTCATATTTGCAGGTATACGCAGTTCCTGGGTTATAAATGTTGGACTTATGCACAACCCATAGTTACGAAACAGCCCCCCAAAGCCTTTTGTATTAAAAATGAGAGGTACGTACAGTGGTTCGTAATAACAAACAGGTATTACTTTGCCACAGTGAATCAAACATTATTAGTGTCTTACTTTGTTAAAGGGAACTCTGGTGGCATAGTGCCTAAGGCACTTGACTGCTAACCAGAGGGCTGGTGGTTCAAAC
>NW_006921612.1:7353284-7401746 GCF_000298275.1 Orycteropus afer afer
ATAGTGCCTAAGGCACTTGACTGCTAACTAGAAGGCTGGTGGTTCAAACCCACCAGCCACTCCTCGGAAGGAAGGTTGGGCATTCCTACTTCCGTAGGGATACTGCCTTGGTAACCCAAGGAGGGGTCGCTATGAGTCAGGGCCGACTTGACGGCAAATAACAACAACAACAACAGCTGATATTAGATATGAACTGTACTTACGACTTCATACAAATTTGACTTAAAGACAGACTTTGGAATAGAACTTGTTTATAATCTGGGGACTGCCTGTACAGGAGCTAGGATTTCAAAACATATTTTGTGGGGGGACACATTCAGTTCATAAGAGAAAGTCACGTTTCTGCTCATCTGCTTTTATTTTATTTGTGCTAAAATTGCATACTCACATTAACTTGTGGATCTCATATTGCTCAGAAATGCTGGTAATGTTTGAATTTCTATAATGTACAAATATTAATATATGCAGTTTATTGGCAGACAGGATTTTTAAGTACATGAAGTTCTTAATGAGATACATGTAGAAAATGAACTAATAACATTAACATATAAAAAGTTCCTAAAAATCAATAAGGAAGAAATCTTACTGGAGAAAGTGGTAATTAGTATAAACACACCATTAAGAGATACGACATATAAATGTTAAACTTCATTTGTAATGAAGAAAATTGCCAATTAAATCTACTTTTTAAGATTTGATTTTTACTTTTAAGATTGGAAAAGATAAAAAGAGTTATAATCCCATGGGTTCAGAGATGTTGAGACTAGGAAAACTCATATATTGCTATTGGGAGTGTGAATTGGATTACCTCCTAAGAGGAAAATTGAACAATTTATCGTAAGGATCAAGTGTGTAATTGTGCATTATTGGAAATATTAAAAGATTGGAAGCTCAGCTTTTCCATTCTAAGCTTTCCACAATGCAGTATTCTTTTTAGAATTTTTAAAGTAAATTTATACTTTCAAAATGAGGGGAAAGACGATTGGAAGCAACTTAATTGTTCATTAGAAGGGACTAAGTAATTATTACCATATTCCGTACAGTAGAATACTGTTCAGTGTTATCGAATGTGGTAATTAAAATGTACAGATAACGGGATAATCTCAGAGTTAGTGTTACATTGGGGTAGAGGAGAAGGTGTAGAACAATGTGTATAGTATGTGAACATGGAATAGAGGGAAATGTTTAAAATATATAGAATATCTGGAAGAATGTATAAGAGACAAGTGTTGGTGTTACCTTAAGGAAGGGAAGGAACTGAGCAAATAACCACCAAGGAAGGGAGAATTTGAATTTTCTCTGAGCTCTGGTAGTGTAGTGCCTGAGGCATTTGACTGCTAACCAGAAAGTTGGTGGTTCAAACCCATCAGCCAGTCAGCAGAAGGAAGACTGGGCAATCTGCTTCTGTAAACATTTACCACTTCAGAAACCCAAAGGGGGTCGCTGTGAGGCAGAATCGACTCTATGGCAGTGAGTTTGGAGTTTGTTTTTCTTGGCATATGTATCCCAAAAATCAAACCAAATCCCACTGGCATCGAGTTGATTCCAACTCATAGTGACCCCCATTGGGTTTCTGAGGCAGTAATAAATCTTTATGGAAGTTGATTGCCCAGTCTTCCTTCTGTGAAGTGGCTGATTTGAACCACCAACCTTCTGGTTAGCAGTCAAATGCCTTAGACATTGTTCCACCGGAGCTCCTTATAAGTGTATTACTTATTTATTTTAACAAGAGCCAAATTGTCACTGTATGTAAAGAAAAGATACAGATTATGGAGGAAGAATTCTGTATTGTTTGTTAGTTTGAATTGAAGACATCAGTATGAGGTCTTTCAGAAATATATTTCCTTGTGTTTTTCACTGAAAGAACTTAGAAACAGTGAGCAGCACATCTAGTACCCAGACCTTTGGTTCTAAATACCATTCCCCAGCTAAAAAGAACTAGAGCTTCCAGCTTAAATGAGCTCCCATAGGCCAAATTTGGGAAAATGAATAATGATGGTAATGATTAGGGCACATTCATTATGGAAAAAAAAAAATTTCATGAACTCTTTATAGAATGACAGTTAATAACTGTATTCTGCCTTTGATTCACTCATTTAAGAGATAAGTTTATCCTGTGGAGAAATTGAATTAGAAAATCTCCAGACTTGGGGAAATTAGGTAAAACTGAGCAAAGGAAGAGACAAAATGAAAACCAGAGAATTAGTGAAAATATGCATAATGAATGGTGAAATCCCCACTATGCTATCCCAGAAAGAAACAATGCTCCAGAGAAAAGCCCTGTACTAAGACACCCTACCTTACCACTCTCTCATTGAAGCCAAACATTGGCAGAACCTCATTCTGAGCTTGCATTCAGATTTTTGATATCTTGATTTTGAGTTTGAACAGATAGCATTTGTCTAAGGAAGCAGACAGAAGGGAATAGGAGAAAACCACCAATCTCAGAGAAGAGGACAATTACGTTCATGAAACAATATATGCTATTTTTAAAGTGGAAGAGGGGGAGATTAAATAAGAAAATTTTAAATCAGAGAATTAAATTTAGTAGAAGAGTTGGATGAAGTCTGGATAGTTTCTCATGATAATAAAAGAAAGAAGGGGAAAAGTAAGAGAATTGCAAGGCCAGACTAAGAAAGCCAATATCCATCTGGGTTGGGCTACTATCAAAGAAAATCAAACCTATGAACCTAACACAGTAAATGCACAAAAATCATACCACCAAGGCATATCTTCATAAAACCATAAGAAAGAGAAAGAAAGAATTTAAGACTTTTGGAGTGGGCAGACAGAAAATAAAATGGTAGTAGCAGATTCCTCAGTAACAACCCTGAAACTAAAGGTTAGTAGAGCAGTACCCTAAAAATTCTGAGTTCAACTACTTTTTAATCTGTAATTTCAGACTTAGCTAAATTATCAACCTAGTGTTAGGGGAGAATAAAAACATTTTCAGACAGGAAATATAACATTAAAGAAATTATCTCTCATATTCTCTCTCTGGAAGCTATTAGAGAATGTCTTTGGCTAAGATGAAGGTATAGACCAAGGAAAGGAGATATGGGATCTGTGAAGCAGAATGCAACATAAAAGAAAACCACAGAAAAAGAGGATCTCAGGACAACATCTGCATAGAAAGCTAGGGAGCAGGAAGAGGAGGACAAAAGGGATCCAGGAAGAGATAATATCTTCAGGGGAAAAATAATGGAATGAGTCATGGTTATCTGAATGTGAGGGAAGTAATGTTCAAAGTGGTTTCATGGCTCTGTTGGAAAACTTAGCAAGAGGTTGTGATAGGGTCAAAGAAAACTAAGCAAAAAGAGACAACTCCAGGAGAGAAAGAAAGATTCTACAAAAAGGACATGTATACTAAGTGTTATCTAGTGCCCCTCTAACAGAAAATACCACAAAAACAGGTATTTATTTTCTTTCAGTTTAGGAGGCTAGAACTCTGAGTTCAAAGTGCAGGTGCTAGGGGCTGGGTGAAGGCCTCTTGAGCTTAGGTTTCAGCTTTTCCTCTTAACTCCTGGCTCCCTGAACATGGAGGCGTCTTTTAACTCAAGCAACTGCTGAGGCTGACAAACCCAAGGTTGATAAGTGAAATGGCACAGTCCCAAAATTACCAAGCAACATGGTAGGCCACTAGTTCAAGTCCAGAGACGGTCTCAAGATCGGCAGACAACATGGCAGGCCACTGAGAGGAAGACAGCCAAATGGAGTATCCTGATGTGCCAGAAAGCTCAGAGACCTTTCTCAAAGTGTCTTCTTAGATACTGACCATATCCCTAAGGCAGCTACTCAGCTGCTCACAGTAGAGTCCACAGTGGAATTGATTACAGTCTCATCATGGGGGAATAACTCCATCCAGCTATCCACCCACTCCAAACTAGGCGCAGCCAAATTGACACATAATCTTAACTACAACACTAAGTATACTACTTGGTTTGGCATTACATAACACTTAACAGTAATAATTACAAATACTACTGATAATTCATTTAACCAAAAGTTGCAATTTAACTATAAGAGGCAGGAAAGAATGGGTTGTGTGTAGCAAAGCTCTGTTCATATTTAAATTTAGATAATGTGTGAAAATTGATAGCAAGAAATTAGTATAGACATATTGGAGGCGTGGAAGTGAGCACTAAGTAAAATGACTCAGATTGTTTATAGTTGCCTCTAAGGAATAGAATGGGAATACTGTTCTTTAGAACTTTTATAATAGTAGTAAACTATTGTACATTATGACTTTTTTATTATAAACAAAAAACCAAACTCACTGCCATTGAGTTGGATCCAACTCATAGTGACCCCTCCTTGGGTTTCTGAGGCAGTATCACTACTGACGTAGATTGCCCAACCTTCCTTCTGAAGAGTAGCTGGTGGATTTGAACAGCCAGCCTTCTGGTTAGCAGTCAAATGCCTTAGGCTTACGCTACCAGAGCTCCCAACTTATATTATAGATAGTTAAAAAATAATAATAATTCAAGGAAAACACTGTGCCATTTCAAGATAGTACCCTATATGAAATTCCATATAAAATTCAAAGAAAGATTGTACTTTGTTTTGTTTATAACCTGTTTTTGAAAACTCCTGTCACTGGCAGTCAGGCTGTTGATGATATTTGAATTACCAATACAATTCACCTGTATAAGTCTGTGTTGGAGGTTGTTGCATTCATGGTAATTATTAGGTTAAACATTGGAGTACATTAGACATACAAACATAAACATATTAAAATGTATGTTGTTTTGTTGTAAATTACTTTTATTTCTCCCTTATATTATGGTTAGGAAAATAATGTATTTTTAAATTTTGTAGATGTATTATTTTCTATGAATTTCATCTTAGGACCACAATGTTCTGTACTGTTCAGTTGATTCCAGCTCACTGAGACCCCATGTGACAGAGTAGAACTTGGGTTCAAGCCCCATTGGGTTTCCAGAGCTTGAACTTCATGGGAGCAGATTGCCAGGTCATTTCTGCTGTGGGGGTGCTGGTGTGTTTGAACTGCTGACCTTATGATTAGTAGCCAGGTGCTCAATCACTGTAGCTTCTAGGATAGCTACTAGTTAGAAAAGTGTTAGTTGTTTTAGGTGCCGTCGAGTAGTTTCCAACTCATAGCGACCCTGTGCACGGCAGAATGAAACATTTCCTGGTCCCACGCCAGCTCCACAATCCTTGCTCTACTTGAGACCATCGCTGCAGCCACTGTGTGCTGCAGTCCGTCTCGCTGAGGGCCTTCCCCTCCTTCGTCGACTGTCCACCTTACCAAGCATGACATCCTTCTCCAGGGAATGGTGCCTTCTGATAACATGCCCAAAGTAGGTGAGACAAAGTCTGACCATTCTCGCCTCCAAGGAGCATTCCAGGTATACTTCTCCAGGACAGATTTGTTCAATCTTTTAGCAGTCCATGGTACTCTCAGCATTCTTCGCCAGCACCACAACTCAAAAGCATCAACTCTTCTTCAGTCTTCCTTATTCATTGTCTAGCTCTCACATGCATATGAGGCTACTGAAAATACCATGGCTTGTGTCAGGCCCACCTTAGTCCTCAAAGAGATGTCTTTACTCTTCAGTACTTGAAAGAGGTCTTTTGCAGCCTATTTGCCCAGTGCTGTATGTCGTCTGATGTCCTGACTGCTGCTTCCATTGACATTGTTTGTAGAACCAAGCAATGTGAAGTCTTTGACAACTTCAATCTTTTCTCCATTTATCGTGATGCTGCTTACAGGTCCAGTTGTGAGGATTTTTGTTTTCTTTATATTGAGATGTTATCCATACTGCAGACTATATTCTTTTATTTTCATCAGTAAGTGCTTCAAGTCATCCTCACTTTCAGCAAGCAAAGTTGTGTCATCAGCATATCACAGGTTATTAATGATTCTTCCTCCAACCCTGATGCCACATTCTTCTTCATATAGTCCAGCTTCTCAGATTATTTGCTCAGCATATAGATTGAATAAGTATGGTGAAATGATACAACCCTGATGCACTCCCTTCTTGATTTTAAACCATGCAGTGTTCCCTTGTTCTGTTTGAACAACATCCTCTTGGTCTATGTACTGGTTCCTCACTGAGTACAATTAAGTGGTCTGGAATTCCCATTCTTCTCAATGTTATCCACAATTTGTTATGATCCACACAATCAAATGCTTTTGAATACTCAAGAAAACATAAGTAAACATCTTTCCGGTATTCTTTGCTTCAAGCCAAGGTCCATCTGACATCAGCAATGGTATCCGTCGTTCTGCGTCCTCTTCTGAATCCAGCTTGCATTTCTGGAAGTTCTCTGTCAATATTTTGCTGCAACCGTTTATGAATTATCTTAAGTAAGATTTTACTTGTGTGTGATGTTAATGATATTGTTCAATAATTTCCCCATTCTGTGGGATCACCTTTCTTTGGAATGGGTACAAATATGGATCTCTTCCATTCAGTTGGGTAGGTAGCTGTCTTCCAAATCTCTTTGCATAACAGAGTGAGTGCCTCCAGTGGGGCATCCGTTTGTTGAAACTTCTCAGAGGGTATTCTGTCAATTCCTGGTGCCTTGTTCTTCACCAGTTCCTTCCGTGCAGCTTCAACTTCTTCCTTCAATACCATTGGTTCTTTATAATATGAACCTCCTGAAATGGAGGAAGATTTACCAGGTCATTTTGGTACAGTGACTCTGTGTATATCTTCCATCTTCTTTTAAAACTTCCTGTATTATTCAATATTTTGCCCATAGAATCTTTCCATATTGCAACGCGATGCTTAATTTTTTTCCTCAGTTATTTCAGCTTGAGAAATACCGAGCATGTTTTTTTTCCCTTTTGGTTTTCAGACTCCAGGTCTTTGCACATTTCATTATAATAATTGTCTTTGCCTGCTCGAGCTGCTCTTTGAAATCTTCTGTTCAGCTTTTTTATCTTGTCATTTCTTTCATTTGCTTTAGCTACTCTCCACTCAAGGGCAATTTTCAGAGTCTTTTCTGACATCCATTTTGTTTTTTTCTTCTTTTCTCGTCTTTTTAATGACCTCTTGCTTTCTTCATGGATAATGTTCTTGATGTCATCCCATAATTCTTCTGGTTTTCGGTAATTGGTGTCCAATGCGTCAAATCTGTTTTTTAGATGGTCTCTAAATTCGGGAAGGATATATACAAGGTCTTATTGTGGCTCTCGTGGACTTGTTTTCATTGTCTTCAACTTCAAGTTGAATTTGCATATGAGCAGTTGGTGGTCTGTTACACAGTCAGCTCCTGGCCTTGCTTTGGCAAAAGATACTGAGGTTTTCCATCGCCTCTTGCCACGTATCTAGTCAGTCTGATTCCTGTGTACTGTATCTCGTCATGTCTATGTATATAGCTGCCATGTGTTGTTGAAAACAGGTATTTGCAATGGATAAGTTGATCTTGCAAAATTCTGTCATGCAGTCTCCAGCGTTATTTCTCTTACCAGGGCCAAATTTTCTAACTACTGGTAATTCTTCTTTGTTTCCAACTTTTGTGTTCCAGTCACCAGTGATAATTAACACATCTTGATTGTGTGTTCAGTCAATACAGACTACAGAAGTTGATAAAACTCTTCAATTTATTCATCTTTGGCATTGGTGGTTGGTGTGTAAATTTGAATAATCGTAGTATTTAACTGGTCTTCCTTGTAGGCATATGGATATTATCCAATCACTGACAGCATTGTACTTCAGGACAGATCTTGAAACATCCTTTGTGATGATGAATGCCATGCCATTCCTCTTCAAACTGTCACTGCCGGCATAGTAGATCATATGGTCATCTGATTCAAAATCGCCAAAACTGGTCCATTTCAACTCACTGATGCCTAGGATATCAATTTTTATGCGTTCATTTCATTTTTGACAACTTCCATTTTTCCTAGATTCGTACTTCGTACATTCCACGTCCTATTATTAATGGATGTTTGCAGCTATTCTCCTCAAATTGAGTCGTGCCATGTCAGGAAATGGAGGTCCCGAAAGCTTTGCTTTGTCCATATCATTAAGGTTGGTTCTACTCTGATGCTGTAACTCTTTTTCACTTGTATTTTGAGTGCCTTCCGACCTAAGGGGCTGGTCTTCCTACACTGTATCGCACAGTGTTTCAGGGCTGCACAGTGTTTCAGGGCTGTTCATAAAGTTGGCAGTAATGTATCAGACTGTATTTCTCTGCTATTCATAAGGTTTTCCCTGGCCAGTTCTTTGAGAAGTGGATGGCCTCTTCCTTTTTCCTAGTCTGTCTCAGTCTGTAAGCTGCGTTGAAATCTGTGCACCACGTGCAACCCTGCTGGCATTTGAGGCACCGGTGGCACAGCCTCAAGCCTCACAGCAACATGTAAGCCACCACAGTATGACAAATTGACTGACAAGATTGTCTTCCTTAGCTGTTCCAAACTGCTTGGGCCTCCCCTTACCTGGATCCCACTGCTCTATAGTTCCCGGCTCCTCCCAGCCTTCCTGCCTCTTGGGTGTGTGGCCTGGCTCCCTCCCCTTACCCGAATATTCTTGGCTCTGTCTTGGCCTGGCTTCTCCCCCGCCTCACGTGTCTTGGTACTTGGCCTGTCTGCCCTCCCTTACCTGGGTTAGTGTTAGTTACGAGAAGGGTATAAAAAGCGTTGAGAACTCCTGCTCCAACTTACATTTATTACCTTTACTTACTAGTGTCGTCCTGTAGAAATAAAATGTGAGTCATAGGTATGTTTTTAAATTTTATAGTAGCCACATTTTAAAACAAATATAAAATAAGCAGGTAAAATTAATTGCAGTCCTGTATTTTGTTTAGCCCAATATATTCAAAATATTATTTCGATATGTAATCAGTGTAAGAAATAATTAATGACATATTTTATATTTCTAAGTTTTCAAAATCTGGTGTGTATTTTACAGTCACAGTAACCCTTTAGGGCAGAGTAGAACTTCTCTTAGGGTTTCCAAACCTGTAATCTTTATGGAAGCAGATCGCCAAATCTTTCTACCACAGGATGGCTGGTGGATTCAAACTGCGGACCTTTTGGTTAGTAGCTGAGCCCTTAACACTGTACCACCAGGGCTCCTTCTTTACATCTCAGTTAAGACTAGCTACCTTTCAAGTACTTGACAGCTAATGTCTACTGTATTGAACAATACAGACTTGTTAGTTGCCATCAAGTCAGTGACCCTTGTACAACAGAACAAAACACTGCCTGGTCCTGTGCCATCCTCACAGTTATTGCTATGTTTGACCCCATTGTTGTAGCCACTATGTCGATCTGTCTAATTGAGGGTCTTCCTCTTCCTTGCTAACCCTGTACTTCACCAAGCATGATGGCCTTCTCCAGGGACATCTCCAAGATGTTCCTCCTGATAAGATGTCCCAAATATGTGAGTTGAAGTCTTGGCATCCTTACTTCTAAGGTGCATTCTGGCTATATCTCTTACAAGACAGATTTGTTCATTCTTCTTACTGTCCCATGTATATTTAATATTCTTTACCAACACCATAAGCACAGACTTAGACAGTAGCTATTGTTAAATGCCACTGTTTTGGAAATGTTAAAGCTTTCCCTTGTTAGCACATTACAATACCAGCTAGATTTTTATCTGGTTGGGGAAAAAGAGATATTAAAGAAAATTGAATGTGGGGAGAGGACAGCAAAGTAATAATAATGATAATAATAAAGGTATAAACACTTTAAAAGTATCATTACTAAAATTGCCTTAATTTTTTTTTTCTTTTTGCATTAATGAGGTTAATATTCACTATTTGTTATGTTAATCACCATCTGTTCATTTGATACATAGATGACTTTTAAGAAAAGTTTTTTCAAAGAAATAACTGCTTATAGTAATATAAGACATCACATCAGTGCATACCTTAAAAAGTTCTAGCATCTTTAACCTGTTGCCATCAAATAATATTTCCAGCATTGTTATCTGAACATTAAATGATACTGCAAGAAATTTAAGTCCTTACCTTTTAAGTATGAAGTAACACTTGAATTATAAGGTGAATCTGCAGGATGATCAGAGAATATCACCAAACTAGGATTCTTCTAAGAATGAAAAGAGATACTATTAATAATTACATAGGGATAGTATGCTTAGACTGGGATATACCTGGGCAAACCTGGGCATATAGTCACTCTACCTTCCAGCACATGTTATGCAATTTTGTTAAAAAAAATTTTTTTGTTGTTTTATTATAGCAGTATGGAATTAAATATTTGAAGTTGGAATGTTAGTTTAGATTTTATTATTAGACAAATGTACCATTTGTCTAAATACTACGTACATTGCCTTGTATACTCTATTAATACTTGACAGACTTTTACATTTTATTAATCATGTTAATGTCAGTATCTTCCTTTTTTTTTTTTTTTTTTTAAATTAAAAGTATATCTGTACTTCAGGCCAAAGCCTGTCTAAGATATGCTCCATTATAGGAAATATTATTAACTCATATTTCTTAGGGTAGTGGCTAGAAATGCAAACTCTGGGTTCAAATTCTGGACATAGGACAAGTTACTTGACTGTGGTTCTCTTCATTTGTAAAATTGTCACAGTGAGTTGTTAATGTATAAATAGTGTATTTAACATGCTTAGAAATGGGATTTGGCACATAAGCATTTGACTATTTACTGAATGAATGGATAATGTAATTCTTTTATTATAATATGTGTGTTTATTAACCTGCTAAAAATAATATGGCAAGTGATCAGTATGTGCTCTAAAGTTAGAGATTGAACTTGTTAACAGTGTGTTTTTTAATGAATTTCAGTAAGCTGACAGGAAATTGAAAATCCTTAAAACTCATTTGATATCCTGTTGATTATTTTGTTTGTATTTTAAAGCTCTCCATCTGTTACCTGTACTCTCAAACAGGTTAATTCTTTATACAA
This sequence comes from Orycteropus afer afer, assembly GCF_000298275.1. NCBI lineage: Eukaryota > Metazoa > Chordata > Mammalia > Tubulidentata > Orycteropodidae > Orycteropus > Orycteropus afer. Next base: position 7,364,158 of record NW_006921612.1, read on the forward strand.
AGAATAAGTTATGTAATGAAAGAAGTGCGGTTTATTTTGTCTGTAAAACAGAAATCACTTAGTTTAGGATAAAATGGTAATTTTCGTTTGTTCAGTGTCACAAAATATTGCCAAGTGAATTGTTACAGAAAAACTGTTGCAGTGATTGATGTTAATATGCAAAAATTATTTGCTGCGAAAGATAGAATTAGTACTAGAGTTTTTTTTATTAATAGTAGCCTTTTCTCTAAAGCATGGTCTAAAAGAAATAGTTACTATACTAAATTTACATTGATATTTCTTAACAATTTCATTTCTTATATAGTTCTCTGTCGTTTTTTGGTATGGTCTTTATTATTATTTCCATCACATTTTTCCTGAAATTAAGCCTATTCTAAGGTTCTTTAGCATTTCCTAAAACCAATTGTATAATCACATCTTCTTTACTCACTTTTGCTTATATTTCTTTGGCTTAGACTGTCCTCAATTTCTAGTACATCTTGTAATTTTGGGTAGTACACTGTCCTCTTTATAGTTCCCTGAAATTCTCAAAAAGGAATGCACTACTTACATTCTACCCTTCAATCAAATAACACTGCCACCATTGGAGGGAACCTCAGTCTTAGTCTTCTAAGTCTCTCAAGATCATAAAATATGCTGGTTGAACAGTTTACAAGGGTGACCTGCTGCTTACTTTAGTAAGAATAATGTATAGGAGGAATAAGTGGGAGAAACTTTAGCTATATATAAAGGTTAGCCAAGTCCCTTTCTTCTTCCTATGTCTTTACCAGTAATCCTACTTAGATTTTCTTTTTCAGGGACACAATTGTCAGTTTTTTCTGTTTTCCCTCTCTTTGTTCTGATTTTTTAAAAAATAATTTAAGTTGTACAACGAGGCTGTATAGTCTAGTATTTACAGCCTATGTTAATATTAATAATACCAGATACAGCCATGAACATATTATGCTAAAATGTTAAACAGATTCCATTGTCTTTTAACTGGGCTAAAATATAAATCTCTGCTGCTGGTAGCATATGGAAAGACAGAATTATTCTGTACTTGTTATTTCCTTCACAGAGAGCTAGTGGCATCTGACAGAGAACCATGATACCTGGCTGAAACTCCAGGATGGAAGTAATGCACAAGTCACTTTATAAAAGCCCAACACTGTAAATCGTACGTAACGGCTATCTCTGAACTAGTAATCAAAATTAATTTTAGAGAAGAAAATTTGCAGTCAGTGCATACGTGGCTGTGTAGTTACTAATGAAGTATCTCTTTACCATATTTCAGAGTCCTTGGAAGGAAAGTGTGCCAGTAAGTGTAATAATGAAATCATTGTTAACAACTTCCACATCTGACAGTAGTGTCTTAGGGGATTGGTGCTAAATTCTAAATTTCTCTTTTCTGTTTCTCAGCCCAAGCCCTGATTCTAGTCAGACATTTCTCAGCCTCTGCTACCACATTTAATCAAAAATTACTAACTCTTAAAGGGTACTGAGTAGCTTATGAAAGAGCTGTAAAAAAAAAATAATGTCTTGATTAGAACTGGCTCTTTTTTGCGATCTCATCTTGAATGACTGACTTACAGGAATCAGAAAAGTGAAGGGTGTTTTATTTTACATCATAGTTCCTTGGTATAGTTACAAGCAGAGAGAGTAATTCCCTCATCATAAATACAGTGTTTGTTTTCTTTGGAACTGTGTCTTATTTGTTTGTTTGTTTGATTAATTCTGTGTTTTAAAAATGATGACTGAGTTCATTTGAGATTTAGAAACAAGTGAACTCTTGTGGTTGTCGTACTATTATATTTTTAAAATTGAAAGTCAGTATTGGTGACATTATTTTTCATCTAATCAAGAATACATCGGTGCTGAAACAGCCCTTGTTTTTACAGTTGCATTTAGTGTTTGAGTATGACCCTTAATGATCTCTGTTGCCACCCTCTGAACCCAGACTTTCTTGAATTTAAGCCACAATATTGGTACGTGCCACTTTTATAATGTTTAAATTTTGGATCTTCATTATATTATTTTATTCTCAACTTTATTTTTGTGCCCCTCTCCTTCAAGTGGCTTCAAGGCCACTTGAAATCTGTTTGGTTTTTTCAATCTAAACATTTAAAATATCTCTGAAATTTAAACATGTAAAAATAATTTCTGATTATTTCCTTTAAAATGACTTATGGATGTAGTCATTTTGTTTAGGCCATTTTCAGTCAGGTAAAGAACAAGAAAGTGTTCTTTGAGGATTGTAACTACATATTCTAAACTTTTTCTTGTTTTAGATCTGTAAACAACTTTCTTTTTCTTCTTCAGTAAGATATTCACATGAATTCTAAATAGTCTCATTGGATGATTCTTCATACTTTCCCATTTTGTGTCATGGTTGGTATTTTTATATAGTGTTAACTGATTTTATATCTATAGCTATTTTTCCAAACACAGATACCATCTTGTGTGTTCTTTGCCTAAAGCAGTGCTTCTCAAACTTTGCACCTAGGCAAAAGAGTGTGAACACCTGGCTAGCTGATAATAGCTAACATTTATTGAATATTTAACATATGCCACACATTATTCTATGCTTTTATGTGTATTTATTGGTTTCATTCCCAAAATAAACCTCTATGTTATAGGTACATTTAGTATCTTAAAATTTCTGAGAATTTCATTCTACTCCATTATATTTTTTAATGCAAAAATGTTTATAATTACTTAGCATCAAGCACAATTGTCAGTTCTAGGAAGATAGCTACCATATTTCTTTATGGTATCTTTTGTAACTTTTTATTCTCCTAGGCACACCTTGTACCTCCAGAAGTACAAAGAGTTCAGTTTGTGGAACACTACCTCCCTGGATCAAATGCATTTAAAAAAAAAAAAAAAAACTTTTTTGGTATGAATTGGAACAGAAAAAAACATTTAAAAATAAGCCCAGTTTTTTATTAATTATATTCAGTAGACAAAATCACTCTGTCAGATTGCTATATAAGTTTGTAAAACACTCTTAGTGGCTGTACTTAACCTGTTTTGGATTGGCACTGGTATGCAGAGGACCTGGAATAGCACTATTTGAGGCTGTGTTGATTATACTATTTTCCCTCATACCTGATACCTTATACATTTTGTTTCTACTCCTTAAAATGACTCTACAACCCATGTTCTTCCTGGTTCTTTCCTACTGTTCCTTCTTGACAATTCAAGTGTCCATTTCCCAGTGAAGCCTGTCTAACCAGCTGCTGTCTCAAGAAAAACCTACTAACTGCTTGATCTCTGTCTTCCACAGCCCCTTATTCATATAGCTCATAAACTCTTGGTGTATTCATCTCTTTTCTCATTAGACTGTGAGCTCCTTGAGAGCAGAGCTCTTATCTTAAGTCTTTGTATCTCCTTCTGATTCAAATACTCTACCTAGCACTTAGTGTAAATATCAGTAAATATTTATTGAAAGAAAGGATGAGTGAACAGACAGGCTTTTTTCTAATTACAGTGTTGGTATAATCTGCCTTTACTATTAGAAATACTACTTGTTGTTATGGGCCAAATCACATAAAACCTACCAGACCAACAAAGGACAAGCATCTTGATCTCTGCTTTCTAAAAAATGCTTCGAGTTTGGGGTAGTTGATTGTGTTTGTTAATTCAAATGTATTGTAGGCAGAAATGTATCATTTTAAGTTAGTATCTGTAACTAAATACCTTTTATTCATGCTTAATTTTTTTATCTTATTTTTTTTCAGGAATTGTTGGATAAGTATTTAATAGCCAATGCCACCAATCCAGAGAGTAAGGTCTTCTATCTGAAAATGAAGGGAGATTATTTCCGATACCTTGCTGAAGTAGCTTGTGGTGATGATCGAAAACGTAAGTAAATTGGTTTGTATGTACTTTGTAGTTCTTTGTAACTTTATAAAGAAAATGAATAATGTTACTGTGTTCTCAAAAATGAAAATATAGTCATGAATTTACATTTTAAACCCTATTTCCTTTTTTTTTAAAATGAAACCAGTTATGATCTGATAGGTGTTAAACTCCAACTTAATCATTTATGCTTTAGAATTTGATTGACCATAATGTTAGATCCAACGTTCTTTTTATATGCTTTATAAGTAATTCTGTATTTTACGTGGCCTCCAGTGTCATTACACTTTGAAACTTAAGATAACTGGAAATTATATACAGAATATAAAAACAGGATGTTATGCTTTTCTTGGCTGTCATATTAATCCATCTGGCTACTACATATTTTAAAGAGTTACAATTTTGACTATTAATTATAAGCACATTTCTGAAGAGAGGTGAGGTAAGTGGATTTTATTGTCAGTGTATAGTTTCTTTCCAGTTTTAGAATTAAGTTTAAATGACCCACATTCTTAGGCTTTACTACAGAAAATTGAATACACAAGAAGTGTTGATTAATAGAGTAGATTAGTAGATTTGAGTATTAGATACTTATATAACTTTTACTTTAGGCTATCACAGAAAATATGGAATAACAAAGTCGCCTAACTTCACTGTAGAAAAGTCAAAGTAAATTTATTAGCAGTGAACTCAGTCTCTTAGAACATCAGTAGCAGAGTATAATATGTTGTTGTTGTTGTTATGTGCCATCTAGTTGGACCCACCTCATAGCGACCCCTCCTTGAGTTTCCGAGGCAGTATTGCTACAGAAGTAGATTGCCCCATCTTCCTTCCGAGGAGTGGCTGGTGAGTTTGAACTGCCAGCCTTCTGGTTAGCAGTCAAGTGCCTTAGGCACTATGCTACCAGAGCTCCCCCTAGAGTATAATATATCCCCTCCCCCCCAAAAAAGAAAAAAACCCACTCATAGTGACCTTGTCAGATAGGATAGAACTGCCCCATAGGATTTCCAAGGCTGTAAATCTTTAAGGAAACAGACTGTCTCATCTTTCTCCCACAGAGTTGTTGGTGGGTTTGAAACACCGACCTGATGGTTAGCAGCTAGATGTTTTAACCACTGTACTACTAGAGTTCCTTAGGAAATGTAGTACAGATCTGATTAAATTTTATGTATATGCCTGCTACCAAATTTACCAAGTAAACTCTAGATAGAAATATCACTTAAATCCTTTTTTAGATTTCCATTTAGTTTATTATTAGTTCTTAACTGTGTCCCATCCAAAGAAGATTTGGGGTACTCACATGGACAATACCTCCACGGGTAGTTACTAACTGAAAATGACATCATTTTACCACCCTAAATTTGGTAGTTAAGGTTATGTGTCAGTGTGGCTGGGCCTGGTTTTGAGTGGCTGGGCAGCTGGATGTAGTTATCTCTCATGGTGAGATTGGTGATTGACTACACATAGTAGAATCTACAGGTGTAGCTAAGTAGCTAGCTGTTTTAGGGATGTGGTCTGCTTCCAGTATATAAGGAGAAACGTTGAGAAAGATCTGCAGTTTGGGGGGTTTTTTTCTTTCTTTTTTGTGGCATGTTTGGACCCTGCATAAAGCTGAATCTTCATAGCAGCCTGCCATGTTTCCTGCTGATCTTGAGACTCTCTGGACTTGAACTAATGGTTTGCTGTGTTATTTGATAATCTTGGGACTGTGTCTTTTTACTTGTCGACCTTGGGTTAGCCAACCTCAGCAGGCAGCAGCTGCCTAAAGAGAGCCAGAGGCAGAGCTGAAGCCCAAGGTCAGGGGGCTTTCACCCAGCCCCTAGAGTTGGCACTTGGTACTCAGACTTCTAGCCTCCAAAACTGTAAGAGAATACTCTGTTAAAGCTCTCCACTTATGGTATTTTCTGTTAGAGCAGCACAATGTAACCAAAACACCAAGGATCAGTGATAACTGAAGATATAAAGAGAAAAAGGCTGTATCCTGCTGCAACAAAATCTCTACTAAACTTAATCTACTGTTGATGTGTAATGTCTGTTACCATAAAGATAAGCAAAACTGCCATCTAAATTGCAACTGTTGCTGTCTCCCTGTCTGGAGCAAAGAAGAGTGAAGACAGTCAAGGATGTATGGATACAATTAGTCCAAAGTACCAATGGAGCACACAAACCCCAGCTTCCACCACCTTGAGACCAGAAGAATAGATGGTACCTAGCTACCGCTGCTGATCCTTCTGAAAGGGGTCTCAATAGGAAGTCTTAGATTAGAGTGAGAGAAAAATGTGGAGCAAAATAATAAGAGACCGGCTGACTGGTCTGATAGAGACTGGTAAGACCACCAAGATCATGGCCCTTAGACATCCTTCAAGCCTGGAACTGAACTCACCCTCAAGGCTCACCTTTCAGCCAAACAATAGATGAGCCTATGAGGTATACAGTAACACCAGGGAGTTATGTGCTGCTTAGAACAGTCAACCATATGAGATCAAAAGGGTAGCATTTGCCTAGGGAGGAAGCTCAGAAGGCAGGATGGGAGAGAAAAGAAGAATGAAAGGAAATGGTAAACACTGGGAGGAAGTGGGAAGAGTGATGTTATATTGTGGGGATTGCAGTCAATATCACAAAACAAAATGTGTGTGAATTGCTGAATAGATAACCAGTTTGCTTTGTGTTTTGCCCAAATCACAATAAAAAGTTGTTTTTTTTTTTTTTAAAAAAAAGACTTTCTGTGTGAGATAATGAACACAAATAAAACCAAACAAAATGAAGTGGGAAAAAAAAGCAAAATTTTACATAGCAAACATTTTCACAGAACTGAACATTTAAACTTTAGCAAATCATAGGGATGTCTTTGGGTGAATGAGACATAGCTATAGTAATACTAATCGGATTTAATCCTTTCTGGCTCATTGGCACTTTCAAGTTCCACATAGAATATTCTGATAACCTGAGATACCATATTTGTCACCTAAGGATTTCGACACTTTACTACTCACCAGATTGCTTCCTTATGTACCAGTAAAACAAGAGCACATTAATATTTGAGGGTTATACATCCATGTTTAAGTCAGTAGATATGCCAGTTCAGACAAAGAAAAATGTACACATTCAGGCCATGAAGGGATAAATAATGGCCTCACTCAGGATACCAGCACTTGCAGAAACGTTGGAATAATCAGATTAGTGTTAACATTTCCTGAATGTTTTTTGAGTGAATGTCATTAGGTGCTGTCAAGTTGGTTCCACCTCATAGCGACAAAAGAATGTACAAAAGAATGAAACCGTCTCCAGTCCTGTGTCATCCTTATATAATCAATCGTTGCTATGTTTGAGACCATTGTTGGAGACACTCTGCCAATCCATCTCGTGGTGGGTCTTCCTCTTTTTTTTACTGACCCTCTACTATACCAAGCATGATGTCTTTACAGGGACTGGTCCCATTTGATAATATGTCCAAAGTATGTGGGACAAAGTCTTGCCATCCTGACTTCGATGGAGCATTCTGGCTGTACTTCTTCCAAGACAGATTTGTTCGTTCTGGAAGCTCTTGGTATATTCAGCATTCTTCACCAATACCTTATTCCAGTATGCCAGTTTTTCTTTAGTATTCCTTATTCATTGTCAAGGAGCTCTGGTAGCATAGTGCCTAAGGCACTTGACTGCTAACCTAGAAGGCTGGCAGTTCAAACCAACAACCAACCCCTGGGAAGAAAGATGGGGCAATCTACTTCCGTAGTGATACTGCCTCGGAAACCCAAGGAGGGGTTGCTATGAGTTGGATCCGACTGGGTAGCACATAACAACAACAACAACATTAATTGTCCATCTTTTACATGCATATGAGACTATTGAAAATGCCATGGCTTGGGTCAGGCACACCTTGGTCTTAAAAATGACATCTTTGCTCTTTAACACTTTAAAGAGGTTTTTTGTAGCAGATTTGCCCAATGTGGTACATAGTTTGGTTTCCTGACTATTGCTTCCATGGGCATTGATTGTGGATCCAGGTAAAATGAAATCCTTGACAACTTCAATCTTTTCTCCATTTATCATGATGTTGCTAATTGTTTTAGTTGTGAGGATTTTTCTTTTCTTTATGTTGAGGTGTAATCCATGCTGAAGGCTATAGTCTTTGATCTTCATCAGTAAGTGTTTCAGGTCATCTCACTTTTGGCAAGTAAGGTTGTGTCATCTGCTTATCTCAGGTTATTAATGATTCTTCCTCCAATTCTGATACTACATTCTTCTTCAGATAGTCCCGCTTCTTGGATTATTTGTTCAGCATGCAATTGAATAAATACGGTGAAAGGATACAGCCCTGACACACACCATTTCTGATTTTAAACCCTGAGCTATCTCCTGTTGTGTTCTGACAACTTCCTCTTTCTATGTACAGGTTCAGCATGAACACAAATGTTAGGGGCTTCCCATGGGATGAGAATATCATTGTCTGAAAGCTCTGCTGAAACTTGTTGGCTATGGGTGACCCTGCTGGTATTTGAAGAATCAGTGACATAGCTTCCAGCAGCACAGCAACATGCAAGCCACCACAGTATCACAGACTACCTCTTGGTCCATGTACAGGTTCCACATGAGAACAGTTAAATGTTTGAATTCCTATTCTTCATAATATTAAGTGTTTGTCATGATTCAAACAGTGGGATGGCATTGCATAGTCCCTACAACACAGGTAAACATCTTTCTGGTATTCCCTACTTTCAGCCAAGATCCATCTGATATCACCAGTGATACATTCCTCATTCCACATCTTCTTCTGAATCCAGCTTGAGTTTTTGACAGTTCTCTATGTAACGCTGCAACCATTTTGAAATTATCTTCAGTAAAATTTTACTTACATAGGATGTTAATGATATTGTTGAATAATTTCCACATTCTTTTGTGGATAACTTTCTTTGGCATGGGTACAGATAAGCATCTTTTCTACCTGGTTGGCCAGGTAGATGTCTTCCAGATTTCTTGGTGTAGATGAGTGAGCTCTTCCAGCATGTATCTGTTTGTTGAAACATCTCAGTGGGTATTTTGTCAATTCTTGGAGCCTTGTTTTCTGCCAGTTCCGTCAGTGCTGCTTGGACTTCTTCCTTCAGTATCATTGGTTTTTGCATATGCTGTCTTCTGAAGTGATTGAACTTTGACCAGTTCTTTTTGGTACAGTGACTCTGTTTTCCATCTTTTGATGCTTCTTACATTGTTCAGTATTTTGCCCATAGAAACCTTCAGTATTGCAACTTGAGGCTTGAATTTTTCCTTCAGTTCTTTCAGCTTAAGGACTACTGAGCATGTTCTTCTCTTTTGATTTTCTAACTCCAAGTATTTGCACATTTCATTATAATACTTTGTCTTCCCAAACTGCCCTTTGAAATCTTCTGTTCAGACCTTTTACTTGATCATTTTTCTTCACTTTAGCTACTCTCCATTCAAGAGCAAGTTTCAGAGTCTCTTCTACATCTATTTTAATCTTTTCTTTCTTTCCTATCTTTTTATTGGCCTTTTGCTTTCTTCATATACAGTATCCTTGATGTCATCCCACAGCTTGTCAGATCTTTGGTCATTTAGTATTCAGTTCATCAAATCTATTCTTTAAAAAAAAAAAAAAAGGAAAGAAATTATTGTGATTTGGGTGAAAGTTTATGGAGCAAATTCATCTTCCATACAGTAGTTCACATACACTTTGTCACATGACATTGAGTGCAATCTCTCACAGTGCAATAGCTCTCCTCCCACTTCCTCCCCATAACCACCTCTTCCCTGTGTCTGTCCCTCCCATGCACTCCTGCCCCCCCGAGCTATCTCCCTGTGCATATATCAAATCTGTTCATGGTTTCTAAATTCAAAGGGGACATCGTCAGGGTTGTACTTTGGCGCTCTTGGACTTGTTTAAATTTTCTTAACCTTCAACTTAAACTAGAAGTTCTGGTAGCGTAGTGTCTAAGGCATTTGACTGCTAACCAGAGGCTGGTGGTTCAAACCCACCAGCCATTCCTCGGAAGGAAGGTTGGACAATCTACTTCTGTAGTGATACAGCCTCGGAAACCCAAGGAGGGGTCACTATGAGTTGGAGCCGGCCGACTTGATGGCACATAACAACAACAACTTAAACTCACATATGAGCAATTGACCTATTCCATAGTTGGCCCCTGGCCTTGTTCAGACTTAAGATATTGAGCTTCTCCAACATCTTTTTCCATATATGTAGGTGATTTGATTCCTATATATTCCATCTGGTAAGGTCCACATGTAAAGTTGATGTTTGAAAAAGGTATTTCTAGTGACTATATTGTTAGTTTTACAAAATTCTGTCATGAGATTCCTGGCATCATTTCTATTATCAAGGACATATTTTCCAACCACTAATCCTTCTTTCTTTCCAGTCTGCACATTGCAATCACCAATAATTGTCAATGCATCTTCATTTCATGTTTGATCAATTTCAGACTGTAGAAGTTGGTAAAAATCTTCACTTTCTTCATCTTTGATTTTGGTGGTTGGTGCATAAATTTGTGTAATAGTAGTATTAACTAGTCTTCCTTTAGCCATATGGATGTTACTCTATCAGTGACAGCATTGTACTTCAGGAAGGACTTTGAAATTTTCTTTTTGACAATGAACGTAATGCAATTCCTCTTCAATTTGTCATTCCCCGCATAGTAGACTATATGATTGTTTGGTTCAAAATGGCTAATACCAGTCCATTTCACCTCAGTAATGCCTAGGGATATACATTTATTTTCAAACATTCCATTTCATTTTTTACAACTTCTAATTTTCCTAGATTCATATTTTGTAGATTCTAATTATTAATGGATATTTTCAGCTAGTTCTTATTTTGATTTGTGCCGTATCAGCAAATGAAGGTCCCGAATACTTTACTACTCTGACCACATCAGGCTTGACTCTGCTTTGAGGAGGCAGCTCTTCCCTAGTCATTTGAGTGCCTTCCACCCTGAGGGGCTCATTTTCCATCACTGTATGATAATTTTATATAGATAATTTGCCAGGAGCTTACCAAGAAGCATTTGATATAATCAAGAAGGAGATGCAGCTTACGTATCCAATCCATCTGGGGCTGGCTCTTAACTTTTCTGTATTTTACTGTGAGATCCTTAATAACCAAGAGCTTGCCTGTGTCATAATTGTTTCAGAAGTGGACCTGCCCACATCCTTCTTCTTGGTCTGGAAGCTCCTCTGACACCTGTCCACCCTGGTCCACCCTGGGTGACATTGCTGGTATTTCAAATACTGGTAGCATAGCTTTCAGCATCATAGCAATATACAAGCCACCACAGTACCACAAACTGACAGATGAGTGATGGTGGAGTAACATTTTTATTAGGTTAGTAATCAAATGTAGAACAGATTTTGTTCTGTACAAATTGGTACTGTTTTTTTACTGTCTTTCTTGAAATGCATCTTGGTACCAAGGGTTAGTATTGTCTTTACAAATAAATTACAAAAATAGAGATTTTGATGTTAATGATTTTTGTAAAAGTGTTTTTCTCCATTATTTTGGGGAAAGGGTGTTCCAATTAAATTATTCTAAATTGCTGCTTTTCCAGGTAATAAAATTAACAGATATGAAAGAAAATGATTATAGCCATAGACAGAAATATTTAGTATATTATCTAATGGTTTTTATTAAACTGATTATTAGCAAGCAAAATTATAAACTAGTTTTTAAATCCCTAGTACATGATAGTATTTTCAGTTTGCTTTTGATGGTTGTGAAAGAGTGTTAAAGGGAAAAATTTCGTTTTACCAAGAGTTAATAGCATATATTAAAGGCGTTAGCGTGCTGTATACTGGATGGGTATTTACAGTGTTGTGCTTTTTTTTTTTTTCCTTCACAGAAACGATAGATAATTCACAAGGAGCTTACCAAGAAGCATTTGATATAAGCAAGAAGGAGATGCAGCCTACGCATCCAATCCGCCTGGGGCTGGCTCTTAACTTTTCTGTATTTTACTATGAGATCCTTAATAACCCAGAGCTTGCCTGTACGCTGGCTAAAACGGTAAGCTATGTATTCAGGAAATCTCTACTGCTAGAGTTATTTGAGATAGCAAGTATGTTGATTTTAAGATATTTTCTAATTAGATACCTAGGTATAATTTTACTCTAAGTATTTAGCTGTCTCTTCCTTTTTCGTACCATCATGATGGCCTACCCCTCCAACTCTCAACCCCTTAATCTTCCTCTACTGTGCTTATAAGCAATAATGTCTGCTTAAAGAACACATTCGTCAGAGTTATCAAAGAACTATGAATAAGAAGAAAGGTAAGAGGATTGGAAATTAGTCCTGCCGAAGTGTCTAAAAATGGGATGCTTTGCTAATAGTAGTTCTTACTGGTAAGATGTATATTAAGCATAGCTATTGTGCTGTGTAGTCTGTGATAGAACCAAGAAATACTTGTTTACTGTTTAAATAAATAAAGCTTTGTGTGTTTTCAGTTATACTCAGAAGTCCTGAAACAGAGGGAACGATTCCATTTAGTCTTACTATTAATTGATTTTAGAACATGGGGTAGATGTTCACCTGTTTATAAAAATGGATGTAGTGTTTGTAGATTAACCATTTCCTATAGATGACATTATTTTTACCATGGGTATTAATATTTACCAGGCTTTTGATGAGGCCATTGCAGAACTTGATACACTGAATGAAGACTCGTACAAAGACAGTACCCTTATCATGCAGTTGCTTAGAGACAACCTAACAGTGAGTTGTTAATTCTTTTCATTAATTTCCTTTTTAGGAGCAAAAGTATTTATACATTTTTTTATTCACTCTATCTTTTGGAATAGTTATATAGGAGCTATACTTTCTCTTTAAAAAATAAATAGATACATAAATAAAAGCATTAAGTATTTGTAAGTATTTTATATATGACAGTTAATTCTTTTGTAGACAGGTTTTTGAGATGCTTAGGCATTTTATTGGACATTCCTGCGAACATACTAAGATTGCAGGAATTCAGAATGTTAATAGCATTGACTATTTCATTGGAATGTAGATGTTAATAAATTAATATAGAAAAATTATCTAAGTATTTTCTTCTTTGAATAAAGTAGCTATAGCAAGTTAGGGATTATGTAAGTATCTAAACTTTCCTAAAATTGCCTGAAGTGCCTTGTTCTAGTAAAACTGTAATTTGTAAACTCTGGTGCTGTTCTACCAGAATTTGATAAAGAGTAAATATATACCTAAATTTATTCCACCTCCTCACTTAGGTTTGTACTTCAAATCTGCTTCTAAGGAAGGCCTCTGGGTTTCTTTGTTTTGTTTTTTCTTTTCTTTTTCTGGAGGTCTCATGGTGCAGTGGGGCTGCTACCAAAAATTTGGGTGGTTCAAACCCACCAGCTTCTCCACAAGAAAGATGAGGCAGCCTGCTTCTGTAAAGATTTATAGCCTTGGAAATCATATGGGCAGTTCTACTCTGTCCTATAGGGTTGCTATGAGTCGGTCAACTCGATGGCAGTGGTTTCTTTTTTTATTTCTTGGATAAACAGATGATGAAGGATGTAATGAAGAAAAAAATATATATATCAAATTTAGTTTATTTTATAGGTTTAGGTAAATTTGATAATTAAAATTTTTATTTAAGGTAAAAGAAGGGAATGAACTCATAGCTATACTGTGTACAGTAGAATGAGACACTTGCCTGGTCCTGTGGCATCCTCCATTGTTGCTATGTTTGAGCCCATTGTTGAATCCATCCTCACTTCTAGGGAGCATTCTGTTTATACTTCTTCCAAGACAGATTTGTTTGTTCTACTGGCAGTCCACGATATAGTCAACATTATTTGCCAACACCAGAATTCAAAGGCATCAATTCTTGTTTGTTCTTCCTTATTCATTGTCCAGCTTTCCCATGTATATGAGGGGATATCATCATAGCTTGGGTCAGGAAGCACCTTAGTCTTCAAAGTGGCATCTTGCTTTTTAATATTTTCAGGAGATATTTTGCAACAGATTTGCCCAATGTAATACATATTTTATTTTAAATATAAACATACCCCCTAGCTCCCAGTTTGGTGTTTTTCAGCTAAGTTTTTGGGGCAAATGGGGCAGTAAGGGGATTTGAGAAAGTTCTCTTTATCTGTTGTTGTTGTTAAGTGCCGTGGAGTCGTTTCCGACTCATAGCGACCCCATGCACAGCAGAACGAAACACTGCCCTATCCCGCGCCAGCCCCACAATCCCTGCTATACTTGAGCTCATCATTACATCTTTATCTGTAGTTTAAGTATTTTGCAAAATATCGTAAAGATGGATGGATGGATGTAGCTATATAGATAGAGAGATTAGCACCATGTCTGTTCAACACTGCAAATATTCACTGAAAGTACATTCCTGGTCATGAGAAATCCCTGTAGTTGCGAGGTAACAATAGAAGAGTAACCAGCAAATTACTTTGATAAAAGAAAATCAAACTGAGCATTTATACCTCTTCTCAACTACATCTTGAAGCTACATTTCATTACGTCAAAGATGGTCATTGTTTTTGCTTTATTTTATTTTCTCTCTTATAGAAACAGAAACACTTCTTCAAGTTTTTTCTGTTTTGCTTTTTAAAAGTATATTAGCAATTACTTTTCCACATATGGTTTGGTACTACCCGATTTATGAATCTTCTGCCCAAATAAACCTCATCTGATAGATAAATCTTTTAAAAAAAAGAAAAGAAAGTATATTAGCAATTGTTATGTGCCATCAAGTCGGACCCAACTCATAGCGACCCCTCCTTGGGTTTCCGAGGTAGTATCACTGCGGAAGTAGATTGCCCAACCTTCCTTCCGAGGAGTGGCAATTATAACTTAAAAATTATGTAAGAAGAGCTAGCTTTTCTAAAATTGCCAGTGATATCTTGGTATTGGGAGCTCTGGTAGCATAGTGGCTAAGACACTTGCCTGCAAACTAGACGGCTGGCGGTTCAAACCCACCAGCCACTCCTCAGAAGGAAGGTTGAGCAATCCTACTTCCGTAGTGATACTGCCTCGGAAACCCAAGGAGGGGTCACTATGAGTCAGGTATGACTCGAAGGCTCATAACAACAACATCTTGGTATTGTTTAATAAAAACCCATTTTATGAATTACTATTTTCAGTAAATAATGACTATCTGTGGGTATATATGTATATTTTATCATCCCGACCTGAAATTAGATTTCTTTGAGAGAAGTTTTCTTAATCTTAACATCCTACCTAAATTCAAGAATCCATTCAGTATATGTATATGTACACACACTTCTTTCCTGTAACTTTTATCATCCACTCTTTGGAGCAGCACAGTATAAGCCTGTTTCTTTTTAAATATGTTAGTCTTTTGATGGTGGGCTTTCCCCTCCTCTTTAAAATTTGTTTGCCTTATTAGTCTTATACATTAGTGGTACTTTTTAAGGAGCACATTGTCTTGCTGGGAATGGAGGCAGCATTAAATTCTAAAAATGTCACCTTACGGTGAAATAATAGCACTTTATAAATAAAAAGAGTAAGCTGTAAAAGAGTACTTTGAATAGTGAATATGTGTGTGTGTAGTTTTGTGGTGAAAGGTCTAAAAGGGTGTACTCTGTAGGTGGGGGGTGTCCATGGTATTTGAGGTTTTGAGAGATAGAACTTTAACTCTTAGCCATAATTTCTATTCTATATGTTTGAATAATCTACTGATCTTAGAAGTATGCTTGGATATATTGATAGAACTGTATACTTGTCTAATCTAGAAATAATAATTCAATAATAATTCTTTTTTTCTAGTTATGGACATCAGACAGTGCAGGAGAAGAATGCGATGCAGCAGAAGGGGCAGAAAACTAAATGCTTACAGGGTGTCATCCTTCTTCCCCCTTAAGAATCCTTTTTACACATCTCCATTCCTTACTCCACTTGGATTTCCTATAGCAAAGAAACCCATTCATGTGTATGGAATCAACTGTTTATAGTCTTTTCACACTGCAGCTTTGGGAAAACTCCATTCCTTGATTTGTGTTTGTCTTGGCCTTCCTGGTGTGCAGTTACTGCTGTAGAAAAGTATTAATAGCTTCATTTCATATAAACATAAGTAACTTCCAAACACTTATGTAGAGGACTAAAATGTATCTGGTATTTAAGTAATCTAAACCAGTTCTGCAAGTGACTGTGTTTTGTATTACTGTGAAGATATGAAAATGTAGTTAATTACAATTAAAAAGTGTTCTGCATACTTTCTTAATTTCTACATTCCTTCCCTTACTCTTCTTTGGGGGTTTCCTTTCAGTAAGCAACTTTTCCATGCTCTTAATGTATTCCTTATCAGTGGGAATCCAGAAGCATTAGATTGAATGAAAAAGCATTAGACATTTCTGGCTTTGGGGGAGTCACACATTGAAATGCCTCCTATATATTAAGGAGGTCATTGTATATCTGTGACAAAAGGGAGTTTCCTTGTTCACTCTTCAGTTGCTGCTGTTTAAGTTGACAACTTCCCTTCCCAATAAAAAGTCACTTACACTCCTGCCTTTGTAGTTCTGGTATTCACTTTACTATATAATAGAAGTAGCATGTTGCTGCCAGAATACAAGCATTGCTTTTGGCGATTAAAGTGCATGTCATTTCTTAATACACTAGAAAGGGGAAATAAAGTATACAAGTCCAAGTCTAAAACTTTAGTACTTTTCCATGCAGATTTGTACACATGTGGGGGGGGTGTCCAGTTTGTCTAGTGATTGTTTAAAGAGTTGGACCACTATTGTGTGTTGCTAATCATTGACTGTAGTCCCAAAAAAGCCTTGTGAAAATGTTATACCCTATGTAACAGCAGAGTAACATAAAATAAAATTACATTTTATAAACCATTTATGATGGCGTTTAACGATTATATACCCATATTTTAAGGGACAGTAGAATTTACTATTTTCTGAAGTTCTTTAATGGTTTCCTTCTGTAAAAAATACTCTGTAAAATATAGTAGTGATTATCACTTTAATGCATTGTTATACACTTATTTAGGGATGCCTTGAAATGTATAAAGTTGGGACATTTCTTAGAGTGTTTTACCATAGATCGATCTCATGAGCCATCTCTTTCTCAGATGTAAATGATACCTGATTAAGTGTTATATAGAATAAAGTAGAAAGTTTTAAACTAGAAAAGCTAATTATGTGATTGTAAGTACTTTGGCTGGTGTTAAAATTAATATTTCACCAGATATTCAAACTGAATGTTAAGAGTTTAGAAGTACTAGTTTAGTTTTCAAATAATCCTTTTTATAACCATTCAGTTGTATTATTGTTGTTGTTGTTATTTGCTGTCGAGTCGGCCCCGACTCATAGCGACCCCTCCTTGGGTTTCCGAGGCAGTATCACTACGGAAGTAGGATTGCCCAACCTTCCTTCCGAGGAGTGGCTGGTGGGTTTGAACCACCAGCCTTCTGGTTAGCAGTCAAGTGCCTTAGCCACTATGCTACCAGAGCTAGTGAGTTCTAAATTTTGGTTTTATAGTACCACGATTGCTACTTTATTAACGTGTCTTAACGATTGGCTTGAGAAGATATTTTAAAGACAAAACATAATCTTAAAAATGAAGCCATATTGGATTATCTTTCCTCTCCTAAAATGCATGCTTTATACTGAAGACCCTGGTACAATGAATATGACTCCATGCTCAAGACTTCAGTATAGGGGAAAAGCCATAAGCCAGGGTTCTGTCTAAGCTTCCCATTAACTGACTTAACTGTGCATGATCTTGGGTCTGACTTTCTCATTTTTAACAGGTCTTCAACAAATACTGTTTTTAAGCATCTTCAGAATACAACTTGTTTTAATATAACTTTCTGAAGTAGGTTTCCCCTGCTTTATAAATGGAGAAACTGAGGTGCAGATGTTAGTGAACTTGTCCTAGGACTTGAGTCTCATAGCTAAGTAGTGGAGCCCAGGATTTGAACCTGGGCAGCCCTACTTTAGAGTTGGCACTCAGCTACTGTACTGGGTGCCTCTTTTTTAAGATAAAGTTGTAATATTAGATAGTGCTTTTTTAAACTTTGGGTCATAACCAGTTACCGGGTAGTAGAGACTTTACTGGCTCACATCCAACGTTTTTATTTTAGTGAATAGAATGGAAAATATAAAGATTACATAACAAGTTATAGGGGTGGTTTGTGGAACTAGTTTGTATAAATGTATGTGAACAGTGGGTTTTGGTGCAAAAATTGATCACTTATGGGTGAAATGAGTTTGAAAGCCACTTCTAGATGGTCTTAAAAATTTTATAATTTTACTGTTGTGAATAATTTCAAAAGTTTTTAACTCATGGCATTAAGTCCTTTCCACTTAGCTTTGTAACAATGGTAAAACTCTAGAATGTGCTGAGCAATGAGTTTCCATTAATGCCCTTTAGAAATAAAAAAGAGACTCCTTATTTTGAGAGTCATTTTTTTTAATACATTGCTCAAAAGATTATGAAAAAGCTAGTTCTTTTATCTTTTTCCTTAGACAATATCTGCAATGTTTCACAGCATTGGCCTAAGCCAGCTGTTGTTTGCTGCTGTTGAGTCAATTCAGACTCATAGTGACCCTATATATAGTGAAATAAATAAAACACTGCTCTGTCCTGCACATCCTCATAGTCGTTGCTGTTTGAAACCATTGTTGCAGCCACTGTATCAGTCTCTCTTGGAGGGTCATCATCTTTTACCCTGGAAGTCATGGCAGAGTTAGAATTCACTGAACCTAGCAAAGAGACTTATGAAGAGTTTTCATGGGATGCAATTATAAAAAGTGGATATGAAACTAGGTTGAGCCCTGAGTGAAAATTTAGTGACAATAGGCTTTACCACTCCTAAATTCTTTTATTTGAGCTGGAATATCTTGTATATCTGGGTTTCTTAACTAAATTAAATGCATATCAAAATGATTATTTAATTACTACAATTGAGCTAGAGATTTTAGGAATTCTTTGATAATTAAGATGCAAAATTACATACTATAGACTCATTTGATTGAGATGTTGGGCTATGGAAGCTGGGTCTCAGTTTCATTCGGGCATTGCTTTGTTCTAGGTTGTAATATGTGCTACTTCGGATAGTAGTTAGCATTGTTAGGCTAATTAGAAATGCCCTGCCTGTGGTGGTTAACTTTTTTTTTAATAGTAGGAATTTGTCCATACATACACAAATCATGCCAGTTTTCTTTCAATGACAGCTTACATTTGAAGATACTGTTAGGTGATTTTGTAAGCATTGTAAAGGTTTGTTTAAGGCTGACTAAAATTTAAAGAGTATCGCCTGGCTTTCTTCCCACTACAAGAAATACAGAGGAGTTACACTTACCGGTTTCTGTGGATGTGTTTACTGGAGGTTGGCATTCATTGCAAAAATTCCAAGGTGAGTATCTTGGGCTGTCTGTTCCCCATCACCTGACTTGAATAATTTGGGGCTTGCGGAAGGCTGGACTATTCGTTTCTCATTTTTTTGCCGACATTATGAAGTTTTTTTACTCATCTGGAAGTAGTGCTGAGTGTTTTATCTCCAGCTATGTAGGATCACTATGAGTTGGAATTGATTCAGTGACAGAGGTTTTGGTTTTGTAATTTTTACTCTAGGACTTGATAAGAACTTTGAAAAATTGACTGGAAAAATTTCTGAAGACCCCTGTTCTGAGACTGGTGCTAACTCTAGCACTTTGGAGCTAGGAACATAAATGGGACAGGATTATTAAACTTTGTTTTTCAGCTAGACTTGTCCATTTCCACAGCTGTGTAACAGCGACAGTGTGACCTAGTGGGATGAATATCATGTTCCATATAAGCTTTTTTTTAGGCTGGTGTCATTCATTCATTTACTTGTTAAATATATTGAGTTCTTGGTATGAACTAGGGACTGTAGTAAGCACTAGAACTTTAAACTTTACTGTCTTACAGCTGCTGCCTTTATTTCTCTGAGCTTCAGGTTTCTTGCTTATAAAAAGTATATCACCT
Organism: Orycteropus afer afer; assembly: GCF_000298275.1. Classification (NCBI taxonomy): domain Eukaryota; kingdom Metazoa; phylum Chordata; class Mammalia; order Tubulidentata; family Orycteropodidae; genus Orycteropus; species Orycteropus afer. The sequence continues at coordinate 7,383,956 of NW_006921612.1, forward strand.
ACACTGAGCCAATGTGTAGAAATATTTCCAAGTGTAATTGTTATGTATGTATACATAAATATATATATACATTATTGTTGTTGTTGTTGTTATGTGCCGTCGAGTCGACCCCCGACTCATAGCGACCCCTCCTTGGGTTTCTGAGGCAGTATCACTACGGAAGTAGGATTGCCCAACCTTCCTTCCGAGGAGTGGCTGGTGGGTTTGAACCGCCAGCCTTCTGGTTAGCAGTCAAATGCCATAGGCACTATGCTACCAGAGCTCCCATATACATTATATATGTGTGTATGTATGCATAAAACAAAAACCATAAACTTTCACCCAAATTACAATAAAAATTATAAAAATAAACCCATTGCTGTCAAGGTGATTCTGACTCTTAGCTACTCTATAGGACAGAGTAGAACTACCTATAGGGTTTCCAAGGGTTTCCATAAGTCTTTATGGAAGCAGACTGCCTCATCTTTCTCTCTCAGAGCAGCTGATAGGTCCAACTGCCAACAGTTTTATTAGTAGCCAAATGTTTTAACCACTGCACCACTAGAGTTTGTATGGAGACAGACTCAAATGAAAAAGAAGTAGCAGGGCAGCCTAATTTCATAACTCAAATGTTCTAATAAAGTAAATCAATCATGCTTTCAGTAGACCTATTGCCCTAGATTTTCAAGGACATAGACATAAAAAGAAAACGACAAGGTAACTTGGGAATGCAAAGTTTTTTTAATAATAAAAAAAAAACCTGTTAGGCCATGATTTTGCTTTTAATTAGCATTCTAAGTGGGGAAAGGTAATGCTGTTGAAATAGGTGAAGAAAAATCAAAGAACAGGTACCAAGAAGAAATGTCTGTCAGCCATGAGTGAACTATTGCTAAATGATTGATGGTACCTCAGGGCCTTAGTTCTCTTTAATGTCCATCAGAATCACCTGGTGGATTTACTAAAAGACTACACCCACTTCCAGAATTTCTGTATTTCTAGGTCTGCAGTATGGCCTGACAACTTCCATTATTACGTACTTCCCAGATGATGGTGCATCTGCTGCTTAGGATAGTGTTTTGAGAACCACTGTTTTAAGGAAGCCTGAATAATGAAGGTAAAAGATCAGGTGAACTTCACAGCAGGGTAGTAAAAATAAATCAGTGAAAGGATTCTCAGTCTGAATCCAGCATTCTTAAAATCTGTACCCACCTGAAGCTCCTGAATGAGAAATTCTCCTTACCAACTGAAGTTAAGTGGGTTATATAAGTAAAACATCACAGGAGGCTCATGCTACTTCTCTGTCTCAACTCCTCTTGGTCATTCTTGTTAACTGATTTGTGTTAAAGTTAGAAAGTTGTATTCCAATCCTGAGCAGTCATTATTTGACAAGATACTAAAATAGAACAGTTGGACATAAGCCTCTTTGGTAAATAACCAGGGAATCTGACAGCTAGATATGAGGTTGGAGGGTCAGCATTCTGTATTTATGGGGTATCAGTGTTGATGGGAGACTGGCCTAAAGCTTGAGGCAGAAAGCCAGGGATGAATCCCATTGAAGAGCAGGAATCCCAGAAAAGTTTGGAGATCATGTGAACTGACTAATGTCTATGATAGTCATGTGAGTCAAACTATGGCTGTTAACAAGTTTGACTATTTGAGTTTATTTTCAAATTTCTTCCTGTTCACCAATCCTTTCAGTTCCTGAATTGTTGATTCAAGGCAAAAATAAAATATGAACAACCACCTTTCTTTGGAATAGAAGAAATGATATACAGGCATTGAGCATTGTGTTGTAGTGACATACAATATTTCATTCTCTTTAAGACTGGGAGATGTAGAAAAATGATCAGGAAGCTGAGTCAGGCTAAACCGTAAGTGCTTCTTATGACAGGTAACCTGAAGTTATTTCTGAAGTTTTGCTTAAATTTCTAATAAAACCAAACTTACTGCCATAGAGTCAATGCCAACTCAGTGATCCCCTTTTGGTTTCCAAGGCAGTAAAGCTCTACAGAAGTAGATTGCCCAGCCTTCCACAGAGTGGCTGTTGCGTTCGAGCTGCCAACCTTCTGGTTAGTAGTCAAATGCCTTAGGCACTGTGCCACCAAAACTCCTTAAATTTCTAATAGATTAAAAAATTAAAGTGATAAAAAATATTCATTATATCTTTGTGGAGCACCTAGTATATATCCATTCCTGTGTTTGTCAATAAAGAATTAGAAGACATAAAAGAGCCGGCCTGTCCTCTCAAATTTATAGCCTGGAGAGACAGGATGAACACATGAAACACCAAACATACCAAAACAGTGCTGTCACGTGATAGTGGCTCGGTAAATTCAGTAAGAACCAAATACGTGTAATATAAACGTCTGAGTATAGGAACGGAAGAAGAGTGCAGCCTGGAGTTGTGTGGAAGAGTTAGAATGACCCAGATATCAGTATGTTGTCCAGGAATTTGTCGTCTTTTTTTTTTTAAAAAAAAAAACCATGTGCTAATGAGAATTTCTATTGGTGCTTGTTTAGAAAATGAAGTCAGATGGTTCTTGATTTAAATCTTACCACTTAATAGCTGTGTGACCTTGAGCAAAGTCTAATCTGTAAAAGAGGGATAATTCTTAACTTCAAGGGATTGTTAAAATATGAGGGGTAATGTACTCTACATTCAACAAGTACTATTTGTGAAGCATTATGCTAAGTGAAAAAATAAACAAAGGCCTGGGACCTAGTACATAGTAACTTGGTAGACAAATGTATGTTGAAAGTCCACACATTTGTTTGCACTGCCTTAAGTCTCTTAATTTAGAATATCCCCTTTGTGTGTGGGATGGGGGGAAGCATTGTCTTGTTGCAGAAGCCAGGTTCCTTTAGAGTGTCTCACATTTTGTATTTGTTGTAATTAACTAATTCCTTTATGCCCAACGCTTTCTGATAATGGAAGTTAACTTGACTATTTACTGGATTCAGGTTCAACTTTTCTGGCAAAACATCTTTACAGGTTGTGCTGTGTACGTGATACTGCATCACATCAAGAGCCATGCCTGTGTATCTTAATAAATACTGTTCCCATGTCTAGAATGTCATCCTTTCCCTTTTTGCCTAGCAAATTTCTATTTTTCCTTCAAAGCTTCATTGGAGAAACATTTAGCATTATTTTAGCTTATCTTATTTAAATTCAGTATTGCCACTAAGAGACCCACTGTTAGATAATTTCACTGTTCTGAGAGATGGATATTGATAGAGGTAAACAGGGCATTATAGCTCATAGAAACTCAGCTCAGAGCTGCTAGGTGTGGTCAGTAAGGGTTTCCTGGAATTGATGCTGCAGTTCAGTCCAACACAAAAGTGAAGATGAGGAAGGAAAAGGCACAGAGGTATGAAACAGCAGGTAACTGCAAGCTGTTGAGTGTCGGAGGGGAAAATGAAACAGGAAGTAGTGGGAAGATAGACTAGGTTTGTGGAAAGTCCTGTTTGACAGAAGAACCAAGAGCAAGAAATGTGCCCAATGGATGATGGAAGCCAATAAAGATATTTAACCTTGCAACAGGTAAGAGGAGTTCTATCTTTTAGAAAAATGCTTTGATGGCAGCATGAAGGATGGACTAGAAGGACTCACACTAGAGGTAAGACCAGCTAGGGGACCACTGGGCCACACTAGACGTAAGACCAGCTAGAGGAGAAGCTGGGCCAGAGAAATAGATAAATTTGGAAGAGTGTTCCTGTCTCCCCTCACACAACCCCTTGTCCACACTGCCCCACACAGTTAATCACTTTCTTACATTCCATCAGCAGCTATCACTAATGTGAATGATTTCAAGTCTCCCTCCACTAAATTGAAGACTTCTTAAGGACAGACATCTGTGTCCTCAGCATCTAACCCAGATGGTGTTTAATTATATGATTCTTAAATATTTGTTGGACTGAATAGCAACATTCTGGTCTATGAAATACTGCTTTAAGGAGGTAGTTTCAGTGTCTTCCATATAAAAGGTGCCAAATAAATGCATGGATGAGAATTATTTACATTAGATAAACCAAAAGTATATTTTAAGGTTTAAATGTTTTGAGTTTGCCAAGTTCTTTTCAAACCATGAAAGCAATGAAGGTTCCCAGTGTAGGTCATTTTATTTTCAGTTTATGAACAACGAATTGGAGTAGCTCTTGAGTGCCCTCCAGTTCTGGCCAGCAAAGTCTTGGGGTTTTTTTGGTTTGGTTTTGTTTTTTTCCAGCAAGGAAATGATAACTTGGAGTTCCAAGTAAAGGCCTATCAGGCTTTGTGAGGTTGATGGGACAAGCTTCATTCAGACAAAGATAGCTAGCTGGATTTGTACATTTTCCTGGCTGAAAATGGAGAAATGGATTCCCATTAGATTCTTTTTTTTTTTTTTTCCCCCTCTAAACATCACTGTCCTGTTTACTCCCTGAGCACTTTTATACCCATGTATGCACATGCAAAACGTGCCAAAGGTCACATGGCAGTAAATGGAGTAGCTAGGATTTAAATTCAGGCAGGTCTTATAAATCTGAAAATATGCTCTTAAAAGCAATTTAATCTGAATCAAATTCATGACTCGACATTCAGTCAACTCAGTTTATTGAAGGCCTGGTTCATGCAGTGTTCTGTATAAAACTACCATCTGTGACTATTGTGCAGTGATCAACTACAACCTCATGTGGAAATTGGGAAATGTAGATGTATCTTATGAAATTTACTTCATAAGAAAACAAAATGACCAATAATATGTTAGTTTATTTGTCCACAGAAGTACTAAGACCATTCTGTGAAGAAGGGCATCTGTCTATTCTATATCTGTGCTGTCTGATACGCAACCACTAGTCACATGTGGCTGATGAGTACTTGAAATGGACTCAGTGCAGCTAAGAAGCAATTTTAAAATGTATGTCATACCAGTAATCACATTTTTAGAAAATGTTCTTGTTGAGAATATATACAGCAAGTTGTGCAACCATACTTAACTTCCTTTCCTGAGTTGTTCCTCCCCATGTGAGATTTACATTGACATTATTCCCCTTCCTTACTGGTTTAGTGATGGGGTGGTTTTACAAAATTAATCAGACCTTTGGGGGGTAGTTGGAGAGATTCAGAAACAGTATCTAATTTCTTGCAGTTTGGTCCCTGTGGTGCTATTAGAATTATTTCTCATTCTTTTCCTGCTTCAGATCAGTAGGACTTAAAGCTAAAGCTAGAAGAGACTGCTGTGGACATTGGTCATATTTGAGCAGCATCTGAAAACCCTATTTTCCCAAGAAGTCCTATTGTGTATGTCTTGGTAGAAGACAGAGGCAGAAAGATTCCCATCTCTTGGGAACTGGAACATGGGATGTTCCTAGCCAAGACTCAGAGTCCTGATGGAAAATATAGAAAATGCAGGAGCATTTGAAGGTTTATTCTGGATAGCATGGTTATTCCAGTGGTCACTTGAAGGTTGAGTTCTGTGGCAACAATGCAGGTGGTGATGTCCTTCCAGACTGCTGCCTATAACTTTGGCTGAGCCCTTCCCTCACTACCCAACTCCCTTGGTCCCTGATTTCTGGGTCTGGTTTTTCATCAATCGTGTGAACTGCTAGGTAGTCTTCCAATAAACTCCTTTTCTGCTTAACTTAACCATATTTGGTTCCTATTGTTTACAACTAAAAGACCTTACTGATAAAATACTGGAAAATTGAGCTTGAACTTCTAAATCTTCTGCTCTAACTTTCCTCCTGATGCCTGGACAGCTTCTTTAGTGGTAAAACAAGTCCATTGCTGACTTACCCACTGCAAAGTGAAGAAGGGTCCTAATGATCCTGAAGAAGATACGCTTTATAGGTAGAAATGGAGACTAATCATTTTATTCTCAGTTCTGAAGGGTACAACCATTGTAAGAGAAATTATATATGTACTTATATTGGCCTACCATCCCTGTCTTTCTCTTCTTAAGAAAAATCTCAAGGGCAAATACTCCTCTGCCAAGCTAGGAGCTTGACTACCCTCTCATGTCTCCCAAAATAGATCATCTCACTAATATGAAGTTTGTATTAAGTGCTCAACTTGAGAGCCCTGCTATTGAGGCACTGGAGATGACAATTAAGAGTGACTGACTGCCTTCCAGCTGTTCTTGAGTATATTGTACTGGATGGGTGATTCTGTTACTACCAACTGTTGGACTGTACACTAATTGCAGATGGCAATCAAAAACTAGCCTGTATTTGCAGGGGAGGGGAGAGGTCCGTCTTCTGGAGATGTCTAAAGTGATAGATACCATGGTTTAGGCAACAGCTTTTATTGTTTGTTTGTTTGTTTTTTAAAAAAAAAAACACTGCCATCAAATTGATTCCAACTCATAGTGACTCTACAGGACAGAATTGAGCTGCCCTACAGGGTTTCCAAGGCTATAAATCTTTATGGAAGCAGACTGCCTCATCTTTCTCCTGTGGAGTGGCTGTGTGTGTTTGAGCTGCTGACCTTTTGGTTAGCAGCTGAATGTGCCACCAAATCTCCTATTGTTAAGTGCTGTTGATTTTTGACTCAGTGACCCCCTGTGACGTGAGTACAACTCCCATAAATAGAACTGCCCTATAGGATTTTCTCCCTTGGAGCCATTTGGTGGGTTTCAACTGGCAACCTTTCCATTAGCAGTACTTAATCATTGTGCCATCAGGGCTCCAGAGCACTGGATTAGAAATCAGGAGATCTAGGCTGTCACTCCTGACATTAACTTGCTATGTAACTGGAAAAGTCATTGAACCTCTTATGTAAACCCCAGGAAGTCCTGGTGATTCCACAAAGATGGCTCAAGAGTGTAATAGGTGTGCTTTTATCTATTTTATACATTAAGGTTCTGCAAAAGATTTCTTTTGGAGATGGTGCTACAGCTAAAAAAGTGAAAACATCACTGGAGGAGATGACTGCCATGTTCATTTGTATGTTTAACATTGCATGTCTGTATCATTAACTAGAGTTTTTAATGGATGTCTGTCTACTTTGGAATTATTTCCAAAACAAAGCAGAATGTAAATAAATCAATACAAAACTAGATAGTCATGATGCTCCTATATAGAAGGCTACATATGCCAATTTTGTGTCTCTGCATCGACCCCCTTGGCTGAACTGTGCTCCTTCAGAGTTAGAAAATAAATAATAATGTCCCTCCAGGCAACTCCTTAATGTTCTGACTCCTCCAGTAATCAATGTTTTAGAAGCAGAACAGAGAACTGCACACTGATCATGCAGATCTGAATGAAGAGATTTCTATTAGCCCCACCCTAGCACAGAGAGAGGCCCCACTGGGTGGGCAGTTTCATTCACTTTGCATGCAGAATCATCAGCAGGGGAGTGTTTCTTTCTGTAACATGGTTTCTAAAATGTTTTCATAAACAGATCTTATTTGTCTGGATCCTAGACCCTGACCTCTTGGCTCTATGATACTATGATACTATGATACTATGATGTGCTTTGTAGAAGCCCACTGCACAACTCTGGAGACACCATTCACATGAACTACAATATGAAGGCTGCCCCCACAGCCAAGGGGTCTGCAGCAACAGTCTGTTGTGAGACACCCATTCAACAACCTGATCACCTTATTTTCCTAAACCACCATATAGGTGGACAGTCCATTTTTATATCAGGATGGCTAGTCTCTCATTGGGAGCTCTGGTAGCATAGTGCCTAAGGCATGTGACTGCTAACCAGAAGGCTGGCAATTCAAACTCACCAGCCACTCCTCAGAAGGAAGGCTGGGCAATCTACTTCCGTAGAGATACTGCCTTGGAAACCAAAGGAGGGGTCACTATGAATCAGCATGGCAGTGAGTTTTAGTCCCTCATTAGCCAGGACTTTCCAGGTCTAAATTTATTTATTTGTTGAACAAACTTTTATTGTGCACCATCTGTGGGTAGAACACCTCTGGCCTCAAATGAATGTCTTTCTGGAAAATTACTGAACTATTTCAAAGGTATAAAAACCGCTCCCCTAAGATCCTGATAGTTTTTGTTCAGGGCCTTGGTTACCCAAGGCTTTGCTGCTTTTCTTCCAGTCTCCTCCGGCTGATCTCCTGGTCATTGAATGACTCACAAGAGGCTCTCTGCCAGCGAGCAGAGAAGGGCAGAGGGAGAAGGGGGAAAGAAAGGAGCCAGGCACACAGCTACCCAATAGTAGCACTGGCAAAGTGAACTCTAGAGGTCAGATTGCTGGGCTAGATGAAAATATGGGATTCCATTTGTAGATTTTATTCTTCCTCAAGCAAGAATAAATGAATTTGCTGAAAAACAAACAGCAAATCGATCAGGACTGTTAACCAGCTATTTTATCTCCCTGGCACAGATTACAAAATAGTTTCTTAAATTGGGAATGGAGTTAGTCCCATCCCTAAATTTTCTCATAACAGTGTATCTGGCCTAGGTCAAGAAGAGCTTTCCCCCCTGCTAAGAACAGAGGCAACAAGCATGGTGTGTGTGTGTGTATGCGTGTGTGTGTGTTGGGGGGAGGTGGGGAGCACTACATGGCTTGTGTCTACACCTAATATGGACCTAGCCAGAGGAGACAGGCCTCAAGTCTTCAGGGACAAAATAGTATCACTTGAAGAAATACTATCAAATCACAAGAGATTTAATACTAAAATAATTAGAAGGAACAAGGAGGAACAGAAAAAATGTACTTACTCTCTCCTTGTCTGCTAGCTGCCTAACATCATCTCCCTGTCAGAATGGCTTTGAATGGCCAAATATTCATATAATGTATGGTTTTTCTGATTTTTCTTTGATAATTCTGTTGCCCCAACAAATTACTATTTTTAAAAAATTTTTAACTGTGATTTGGGTGAAAGTTTACAGAGCAAATTCATTTTCCAAAAAGCAGTTCACATACACTTTGTCTCATGACATTGACTGTAATTTCCCACAATGCAACAGCTCTCTTCCCACTTTCTCGCCATAGTACCTCTTCACTGTGTCCTTCCCTCCCATGCACCCTTGCCCCACAAACTGTCTTCCTGTGCATCATAGCCCTTCTATTCTCTCCAACAAATTATTTTTATGTGACAATTATTTCCCTGCATTTCTAGCTAATAGAAACCAGCCTCTCTAGTTTAACTCTATTAAATATGCCCTTTTCAGTCTTTATTTTAAACATAAGGCTAGAAGTTCAGTGATTCATCTCAGTAAGTGATTGTCAGTGTTCAAATCCAGGCTGTTTGGCCTCGAAGTTTGTGCTCTGGCTTTGAAGCTATAATGGGATCCTAAAGAACAAAGCAGAACTTACTGATGAAAGTATAAATCTTGGAATAACAAAAATATATGGATCTTGGAGAAAAGAATGTTAGACATCTCTCCTTCTGCCACCTTTGTTAGGATAGCTGCCGTGATTTGGAAAGGGCACAGTATGGGAAAGGTATTGAATAGAATACTGAAACTTACAGAATCTGCATCAAAGTTTCTCTGAGCTGGGCTTGGATTAGGGCATTGCCTATTTCTTATAGCATAGTAGATGCTTTGTTTCTAATTTAAAAAAAAAAAAAAAACTCCTAAAATTCCCCTGGTCACCAAGTCTCTACCTTAAAAAACCTTTTTTTAAGGTTACTGTGGGATCTTAAAAAAAGTAATGACAACTAAAAAATGGTAAAGGAGATCTGGAATCTACAACAGTATCTTAAGATGATGATTGAAGAAATGGTTAGGTTTTTGATAGCTGGAAATATGGAGCAAGAATGTTCCATGCAAGTAGAATTTCAGAAGGAAGAAAAGGACATCTCAGGGTATGTTCCATGAATACTGAATTGTCTACTTTGCTTGATTAAAAAAAGGATGTTGTGAGACATCTGGCTGTAGGTGAGATAATTTAAATGATGTTTATTTAATAAATATTGTTGACTGCCTTATGCATAGCACTGGGTTACTTGCTATGGGAGATAGCAGGGTCCTTGCCCTTAAAAACTTATGCTGCAGTAGAGAATAGCAAGACACCATCGACAGATAAAACGAAGGGCAGACTGTAAAACAAACAAGTGAAAGTGTCATGACTAGGAGAAATTTTGCCATTTTTACGGAAGATGAGTAGAGATACTGGAGAGGAAACCAGCTGCTACTAGACTAGTACAGAGGAGAGAGACTGGTCAGAGCTGGACAGTTTCCTTGAACATCAATTAAATATTAGCTAGTGAACAGAATGAAATGTTCAGAAACAGCATTATATGATCTACAGAGTGAAAAGGTAATGTGACTCAATGCAGTGTGGTATCCTGGATTGGATCCTGGAAAGGACATTAGTGGCAAAACTGTGAAACCTGAATAATGTCTGTAGTTTATAGTATTTTAACAATTTTTTAAATTTTGACAAACGTACCATGATTACGTAAGATTTTAATACTAGGGAAAGCAGGGGGAAGAGTATTTGGGAACTCTCTTCAACTTTTCTGTGAATCTAAAATTGTTCCAAAATGAAACACTTATTTAAAAAAATTAATGTGAAAAAAAATGCATCACCTCAATTTTTTTAAAGTCAATACTACATCATGTGTATGTGTCTACATTATCTATTTTTCATCTTTGACAAGCTAAGTCCTTTGAGGGCAAAGGTATATGCAGGTCTCTGGTGTTCTTAAAATGCTAGTGGAATTTTTGAAATTTTAAACATTCAATAACTGAATTCAGCTTTTCTGAAGGGCACTAAACAGAACAGGTTTTCAACTGAGGTCTCTGGTCACTGTAAAACTTGAGGGTAATTGGTGAGTTTCTTCTCTGGTGCCTGTCAAGCCAAGAGTAATAACTGTTGGCCCTTTCAGAACTGAGGTGATTCAAACCAGCAAGAGAACAAAGTTTCCATTTATTATCTTTATCCAATCTGCTGTGTTCAGTTATTCATGTGATTCAGTAATTCTGAGATCTCAAGAGAGAAGGACAGAAACTGAAGAAGAAAAAGCCAACACACATCCTTGTATTTTGTGTAGCATACCATGAATGGACATACTGTATTGCTGATAAATACAATATCCAGGTTAGCCAGGATACTGTGATAAAGACAAGGATGCTTGATGAGAAAGAGACATAAAAGTCTGAGTCTGTGATAAGTGGTTACTAAAATTCTGGAAATGATTCTTCTTGAAATTATATTATGATTCATTATTTTGATTCATTACAATCATATATGGTTGATTTCCTTCTCTTTTTTGACCTTGTGGGAAAATACTACTCAAGTTTCAAGTAGGGCTGCTTATTTTCTAGCTCATTAAAAAAAATCCCATAAGAATCATCTGTTTTTCAGGGAGGATCCTCAAATACCTCTGCTTTTGCCCCATCTAATATATTTTTCTTTGTTCTTTCTAAGACCATCTGGAATAGGTTAAAATTTCTGAACTAAAACTTTGGAAACTAGAGTTATTGGTACATAGAGGACCCATTAAAAAGCAAGCAAAACTTGTATACAGTCCTATTCCATTAAGTGGGACTGTTGTGGACTGACTTAAGACTTTTTATGTGCTAGCTTTACACAGATTTGTTCAGTGGCAAAAATGCATACAGATGTAGGAATATTTAGCATTATACAAAGAATTATGAGGGCTTTAAACATCCGTAAGCCCTGGTGGGATGGATATAGCACAAAAAAGTAGCTAAGCAGAAAAACAAAGCTAGGATGATGACAGAAGAGGTGGGGGGGGGGGGAAGAAACGAAAAGACCAGCCAGAACAAAATAGCTATTTCTCTGTCTATTCTGAGAAAAGATTTTTACCAATATTTATGTGCATTTGGTAGTTAACTTTATGTGCTTGTGTTTAATAATTGAAAATACTTAACTTCATTCTTAACATGTTTTCACTCTTAAATTCACTTGATCTGGTGGCGCAGTGCCTCAGGCATAACTACCAGCCACTCCACAGAAAGAAGATGGGCAATCTACTTCCATAAAGATTTACCAATTTGGAAACCCAATGGTCACTATGAGTCAGAATTGACTCAATGGCAGTGGGTTTAGTTTTTTTTAGTTTTAAATTCACTTGCAGTGAGTATCCAAATTATGAATAATTCATGGGATTAGCAAATCTCAAGCCATCTTTGACTTCTATTAAATCCTTTAGGTATTAAGAAGAGGAACTTGGAATTCAGTCAGCATTTATAGTCAAAATTATGGTCTTCAGAATGGGCAGGTCTGGAAACTGCTTTTTACGGATTGAGAACCTGAACTACTTGGAGAACCTAGTACATCATATACAAGGCTGTTAGGATTGGGTAATTCTATGTTTTAACTGGTAGCTTTTATGAACTATTTTACAGTTTCAACAACAATACTCTTTAGGCTGAACATGAATCCATTAAATCCTGGGCCTGGTCACTCAAGCAAATTTCAAAGACCTTTTGCCTCTTCCTTTTCCCCCATAAGCCCTGGTGGGGGTTTATAGTATATTTTATAGTGTTCCCTCCTGGAGTTATTTCTCCCAGCCCTCTTTTTGTTTTCTTCACCAAGTCTTGCATGAAATAAATGAAAACAAAGGAATTAAAGCAATTCTCAGTATTATTAAAATTTTGCATTTTGCTATCAATCACAATTACAATTGCATATCACTTTGACCTGGTAATTAATTGTACTTCAAGGAGTGTATTCCACAGGCATATTTGCACACATGAAAATAACATTTACAAGATTATGTAATAGAAAAGACTGAAAGCAACCTAAAATATCCATCAGTAGGGAATAATTTATTTAATTTTATTATAGAACATCCATACTCTAGAGTATCAAACATATATTGGTATTTTGATTGTATATGCATACAATTTCTGAAATTATACACAAATGAATATTAACTGCTGCCAGGGAGGGAAGCTGGATTTTTTTCATGAGCTGTCAAGTATTTATTTTTTAATTTGGTAATTTTCAAATTACAAAAGTAATACATTATTTTTATTACATTATTTTAAAAGGGCATATACACTATAATCTCATAGTTTAAATGATGATAAACTGAAAACTGTTACCCTCTCATCTTAAGAAATTAAATATTAGGAATAATTTCAAGCTCCTTTTGTGTCCTTCATTTTCATCTACTTGATTCCAATCTCATCAGAGGTACATTTTTATGCAAATAACATGTGCCTTCTACATTTGTTTGCAGAATGCTCTCTCCTCCTCAATAGGTATTTTTTTTAAGCATCATCATGCCTCCCCCGACCTAATATTGTTGTAACACTAGCCTAATCTTGTTTTTCTTTACTGCTTAGTTTTGCAGGTTTGGGAACTTGTCAGTTTTCTATAAATGGAATCATACTGTATATATATATATATATATATATGTCCTTTTGTGGTTTGCATTTTTTGCTCAATATTGTTTTTGAGTCATCCAAGTTGATAATGTAGCTGTGGTTCATTTACTTTTTGCTGTGTAGTATTTCATGTATGAATGTACAATTTAACCAGTCTTCTGTCATTGGGTATTTAGGTTATTTTCAGTTTTGGTGTTACAAACAAAGCTGCTATGAACATTCTTGAACATTCCTTTGATATACATGTGCAAGTTTCTCTAGGGTAGCACATCTCAAAGTGTGATTCAAGGAGTCGGAGGGTTCCCAAGATCCTTTTCAAGGGAACTACAAGGACAAAACTATTTTCATGAAAAATGAAATGCTATTTGCCTTTTTCTCTCTCATTCTGACAGTAGGTTTCCAGAGGCTAAAGGATGTCTAAAGACATCACTCTGACAGCAAATGTGTGATGTGCATTCTTATGCTTTAAAATTATCATTTAAGTTCTAATAAGGTACATAGCCATTGATATAATCCACATAAACAATAGCTCTTTGGAATCTCAATATTTGAGAATCATTGCTTAAGGGTATATTAGGAGTTCAACTGATAGATTGTAAGGTATTGAGAATCCTCAATTTTACTATTTATGCCAAATATTTTCCAGAGTGGTTGTATCCATTTACACTGCAACCAACAATTTTTGGGAATTTCCATAGCTCGAAATTCTTGACAACACTGGGCATTGTCAAATTTCTTAATTTCTGTCAGTCGGGTGGGTGCAAAATTGTATTTCATTGCTTTAAATTGCATGGATATATAGAGGTTCAACACAGTCTGTCTCTATCTATGTATTTATATGTGCTGCAAATATATCCATGAATGTAGTAGAGCATATAGGGCATAAAGTTATGAAAACATCTTAGTCATAAGCAAACACTTTGAGGGAATGAGTCGCTGGGTATGGAGGCTCAGGACCATAGTCTCAGGAAGCACTGAGGTCAATTGGCATAACATAGTCCACAAAGATAACAATTTACATCCTACTTTGCTGAGCAGCCATCTATGGTGCAACTATTGGTCTCTCCTTGTCTGGAGCAAAGAAGAGTGAAGAAAATCAAAGTCATAGGGAAACAATTAGGCCAAAGGATTAATGTGCTTAGACCTCAGCCTCTATGACCCTGAGACCTAAAGAACTAGATGGTGCCCAGCTACCACTGCTGACTGCTCTGAAAGGGATCACAATAAGTGGTCCTGGATAGAGTGGGGGGAAATGTGGAACAAAACTCAAAATCATAAAAAAGAACAGGCTTTCAGAAGACTGGTGAAACCCTTGAGACTATGGCCCTTTGACACCCTTTAAGCTATGAACTGATCTTAAGGCCCATGACTCAACTGGCAGCCAAATGACAGGCTTAAAAGGTGAACAGTAATGTCAGGAGGATATGCACTGAGAATAATCAAGCATATGAGAACAAAACGACGGCATTTGTCCAAGGATAGAGCTAGGAAGGTAGGCAGGGATGGGAAGGAAGAACAAAGAGAAGGGCTGGGTGCAGGGAGGAAGTGGGAAGGATGTTACAGTGTGGGGGTTGCAGTAAATGTCACAAAACAATATGTATGGATTGTTGAATGGAAAAACCCATTTTCTCTGTAAACCATTACCCAGTTCACAATGAAATATATATAATTTTGAGTAAAAATAAAAACACGAAACCCCTCTAATGTAATAGTGAGCTTGTCAGTTTGTTAATCTGTCAATTTTTGCTTTTCTGTTTTGAAGTTATGTTATTAGATGCATATAAGATTAGAACTGTTATATATTTCTGGTGAATTGAAATTATGGTCATTATTTAACAATCTCTCTAATAATGGTTTTGCCTTAAAATATACCTTGTTTGCTATTAATATATAGCCTTATTAGTTTTCTTTTGGCATTTTCTGACTATCTGTATTTACCTATCATCTATCTATCTACATCCTTGTGTTTTCATCCTTCTGTACCCTTATACTTTTGTATGTGTCCCTTCAAACTGTATATATATATATATATATATATACACACACATATATATTTCCTCCCACACACATTTCTAACATTTCTAGTTATTGAAGAATGTTCTCACTAACATTTTCCACTAAAAAGAATTATCCAAAACTTGCTGAGAAAGTAAATTTTATTTACTTATATTATTATTTTTAGGGAACGCTGGTGGTATAGTAGTCAAAGAGTTCAGCTGCTAATCGAAAGGTTGACAGTTGAACCACCAGCCTTGTGGCTGTCTTAGAAACCCTATGGGGAAGTTCTACTTTGTCCCATAGGGTCAATATGAGTTGGAATTTACTTGATGGCAGTGATTATTATTATTTTTGACTTGGTAATACATTGAAATGATTCAAAGTTCCAAAGATACAAAGGTATAGTGAAATGTCTTTCTCTGAAAGAAAAACTGTAAAAACAATACAAGATGGTAGAAATAAATCTAAACATGATTAATCATGAGACGCATAAATGGACTAAACTTGCTAAAAGGGGGTACTTCACTATGAGAGGTTCTCTCTATAGTCATATTTCTCTTATTCCTCCCAATAACCCCATGAGAGGTATGGTTATTATTTTGTAGTAATGCAAGCTGAAGATCAAAGAGATCAATCTACCAGAAGTAAAAAGCTAGCAAGTGGATGAGTTTGTTTGATTTTAAAGGATATTTTCATTCATTATTCCCACCTCTTCTAGACTTCATATTGGTTACAATTACTACTTACACTTTGTAAACTAAACTCCAGTACTCAGGCCACTTACAAGCTAATTAATAAATTGTTGCTGACTAAAACAGAAAAATTCTGCCTTTACACATTTAAATCAAAAGACCAGTCATGTTTAAAAGCATAGTCACATTTTGACTTTGTAATTCAAGATCTGAGAAATTCAACTAAGATGGTGTCACGGTTAAGGATGTATGTCAACTTGGCTGGGCCATGATTCTCAGTGGTTTGGCAGTTATGATGTAGTCATCCCCCACGATGTAATGTAATCACCTCCATGATGAGATTGGCTATGAGCAGCCAATCAGTTGAAAGGGATTTTCCTCAGGGGAGTGATGTGCCTCCAATCTATATGGATGTTCTGGCTAAGCTCTCTGATTTTTTGCTCTTCCTGACTCCTGCATCTGGCTGATCATCACTTGGCCTCTGGTTCTTTGGACTTGAACCAGCAGCCTGCTGTATTGCCCACTGATTTTGGGATTGTTGCTTTCACAGCCTGTGAGCCAGCAACCCATTATCTTACCTGCTGATTTTAGATTTGTCAGCCTCCGCAGCTAGCAGCCTGCCATACTGCCTGCCAATCTTGGGTTCCTCAGCCCCTGCAGCTATGTGAATCAGGAGAAGGCTCCAGCTTGATGGTGACCCACAGACTTGGGACTTGCTAGCCTGTACAACTGTGTGAGCCATTTCCTTGAGACAAATCTCTCTCTCTCTAGATGTGTAAGTTTCACTGGTTTTGCTTCTCTGGAGAACCCAGCCTAAGATAGATGGCCATAGCATTTTGAGAGAATAAATGACAGTTTAACAATCTTTTTAAAATCATTAATAGAACAAGAATAGGATTTTTTATGGACTATAATACAGAATAGGCAGGAATACATTTTAAGAATGTTTTGTGGGATTTGGTTAGAAACAATATCAATTTCTGTAGGAAGACCATTGTGTGGCAGTGGCTTCTTCTCCAGCTGAAATAATAAAAAGAATCACTTATTCTCTTTACAAATTACATCTAATCTGCTGAAACATACCAGAAACTCCTACATAACTTTTATCTATGATTTTCAAATTGGAGTATTAATGACTTTCTAAGGGCTAAAAGGCAAAAATAGTTTTAAATAAATAAATTTCTAGATCTAAACCTTCCAAATTTTCTAAAATTTCTACTTTCCTAATGCCCCTTTCACAATTGTCTTTCTTCTACTTTGTTAAAGAAAGGTACACTTTTCACCCACCCAGAATCCTATTTCAAGGCTCCAAACAGAGGATCAACTGGAATGAGAATATGAATGCTTCTTATCTTATACTAGTGAGAATATCCAATTCTTTGCTTTCAAAAGAAACTGAAGAAACAAAACAAAAGCAGTATCTAATTGTCAGCTGTTGGGGTATTGACAATAATTTTTAATAATTCTTTTAAAATTGGCTTTTAATATTTAATAACTCAGAATTTAAATAACTGACACTACTATAATAAAACATCTTCCATTCCATCTATTCTTCATACACATGGAAACAAATTTCTCATCAGCACTTACATCCATCAGAATCAAAAGAAAAAGAACTGATGTTGAACCTTTAGGCATCTAGCACCAAGTAATATTCAACCACAGATTTATGAAGTATTTGGGAAGAACAAGCCATTTCCAATGGAAGTTTTGTTAATAATTAACATTTTAGAATATATTTATTTAGATAAATTGTGTATTACTAATAATTGCAATACTGATTGAGATATTTCAACAAACAGATGCCCCATTGGAGGCACTCACTCAGTTATGCCAAGAGATTTGGAAGACAGCTACCTGGCCAACTGACTGGA
>NW_006921612.1:7402671-7423462 GCF_000298275.1 Orycteropus afer afer
AATGCTGAAAGTACCATGGACTGCTAAAAGAACTAACAGATCTGTCCTGGAGGAAGTGCACCCGAAATGCTCCTTGGAAGCAAGAATGGCCAGACTTCGTCTCACCTATTTTGGTCATGTTGTCAGAACGGACCATTCTCTGGAAGAAGGATGTCATGCTTGGTAGGGTGGAGGGTCGACGAAAGAGGGGGAGGCCTTCAACGAGATGGATTGACATGTTGGCTGCAATGATGGGCTCAAATATAGCAGGGATCATGGAGCTGGTGTGGGATCAGGCAGTGTTTCGTTCTGCTGTGCATGGGGTCACTATGAGTCCGAAACGACTCGATGGCACCTAACAACAACCACATGATATACTGTTCCAGGAATGACAAATTGAAGAAGAATGGTATGGCACACATTGTCAAAAAGTATGATTCAAGATCTATCCTGAAGTACAATGCTGTCAGTGATAGGATAATATGTATACGCCTAAAAGGAAGACCAGATACTACTACTATTATTAAAAGTTATGCACCATCAAAGCCAAAGATGAGGAAATGGAAGATTTTTACCAACTTCTGCAGTCTGAAAACAATCAAAGATGCAACCAAGATGCGTTATCACTGGCGACTGGGATGCAAAAGTTGGAAACAAAAAGAATCACCAGTAGTTGGAAAATATGGCCTTGGTGATAGAAATAACACTGATGATCATAGGGTAGAATTTTCTAAGACCAATGACTTATTCATTGCAAATGTCTTTTTCAACAACATAAACGGCAGCTATACATGAAAACTTTGCCAGATGGAGTACACAGGAATCAGATCAACTACATCTGTGTTAAAAGGCAATGGAGAAGCCCAATATCTTTAGCCAAAAGGTCAGGAGCTGATTGGGGAACAGACCATCAATGGCTCTTATGCAAGCTCAAGTTGAAGCTGAAGACAATTAAAACAAGTCCACGAGAGCCAAAATATGACCTTGATTATATACTTCCTGAATTTAGAGACCATCTAAAGAATAGAGTTGATGCATTGAACACCAATGACCGAAAACCAGAGGAATTGTGTAATGACATGAAGAACATCATTCATAAAGAAAGCAAAAGGTCATTAAAAAGACAAGAAAGGAAGAAAAGACCAAAATGGATGTGAGAAGTGACTCTGAAACTTGCCCTTAAATGGAGAGTATCTACAGCAAATGGAAGAGTTGACAAGATAAAAGAGCTGAACGAATTTCAAATAGCAGCTCGACAAAGTCAATTATTATAATGAAATGTGCAAAGACCTGGAGTTAGAAAACCAACAGGGAAGAACAAGCTTGGCATTTCTCAAGCTGAAAAGAACTGAGGAAAAAATTCAAGCGAGTTGCAGTACTGAAAGATTCTATCGGCAAAATATCAAATGATGCAGGAAATATCAAAAGAAGATGGAAGGAATACACAGTCACTGTACCTAAAAGAACTGGTTGATGTTCTTCCATTTCAGAAGTAGCATATGATCAGGAACCAATGGAAGGAAGCTGAAGCTGCACTGAAGGAACTGATGAAGAACGAGCCTCCAGGAATTGATGGAATAACTACTGAGATGTTTCAACAAACAGATGCCACATTAGAGTCACTCACTTGTCTATGCCAAGAAATGTGGAAGACAGTTACCTGGCCAACTGACTGGAAAAGATCCTTATTTGTACCCATTCCAAAGAAAGGTGATCCCACAGAATGTGGAAATTACTGAACAGTATTACTGATATCACACACAAGTAAAATTTTGCTCAAGGTAATTAAAAAGTGTTTGCAGCAGTATATTCACAAGAGAACTTCCAGAAATGCAAGCTGGGTTCAGAAGAGGATGTAGAATAAGACATATCACTGCTGATGTCAGATGGATCTTGGCTCAAGGCAAAGAATGCCAGAAAGATGTTTACTTGTGTTTTACTGACTATACAAGAGCATTCAATTGTGTTGATCAGAACAAATTATGGGTATCATTGAGAAGAATGTGAATTCCAGAACACTTAATTGTAATCATGAGGAACCTATACATAGACCAGGAGCTGTCATTTGAACAGAACAAGGGGATACTGCATGGTTTAAAATTAGGAAGGAAGTGCATCAGGGTTGTCTCCTTTCACCATACTTATTCAATCTCTACGCTGAGCAAATAATATGAGAAGCTGGACTATATGAAGAGTGTGGCATCAGGATTAGGAAGACTTATTAACAACCTGCAATATGCAGATGACACAACTTTCTTGCTGAAAGTGAGGATGACCTGAAATTTACTGATGAAGATTAAAGACTACAGCCTGCAGTATGGATTACATCTCAACATAAAGAGAATGAAAATCCTCACAAATAGGCCTATAAGCAGTATTATGACAAATGAAGAAAAATAAAAGTTGTCAAAGATTTTGTATTACTTGGTTCCACAATCAACACAAATGGAAGCCCCAGTCAAGACATCAGATGATGCACTGCACTGGGCAAATTTGCTGCAAAACACCTCTGTGAAGTGCTGAAGAGCAAAGATTTCTCTTTGAGGACTAAGGTGCGCCTAACCCAGGCCATAATATTTTCAATTACCTCATATGCATGTGAGAGCTGGACAATGAATAAGAAGACCAAAGAAGAGTTGATGCTTTTGAGTTGTGGTATTGGCAAAGAATATTGAAAGTACCATAGACTGCCAAAAGAACTAACTAATCTGTCCTGGAAAAAGTGCAGCCAGAATGCTCCTTGGAAGCGAGAATGGCCAGACTTCATTTGACCTACTT
This sequence comes from Orycteropus afer afer, assembly GCF_000298275.1. Lineage (NCBI taxonomy): Eukaryota > Metazoa > Chordata > Mammalia > Tubulidentata > Orycteropodidae > Orycteropus > Orycteropus afer. The sequence continues at coordinate 7,405,429 of NW_006921612.1, forward strand.
TGGTCATGCTGTCAAAAAGGACCATTCCCTGGAGTGGGTAAAGTGGAGGGTCAACGAAAGTGGGGAAGGCCCTCAACGAGATGGAATGACACAGTGGCTGCAACGATGGGATCAGGTATTCCAAGTATTGTGAGGTTGGCACAGGACCAGGCAGTGTTTCATTCTGTTATACATGGGGTTGCTATGAGTCAGAGCCAACTTGATGGCACCTGAGAACAACCACACCAAAAGACATTAGTGAGCTGAAATGCACTGGTATTGACCGTTTTGAATTGGACAATCATATGGTTTACTATACTAGGAATGTCAAACTGAGAGTAATGGCATCACATTCATTGTCAAAAAGAACATTTTGAGATCTATCCTGAAGTACAATGCTGTCAGTGATAGAATAATTACCATAGGCCTACAAGGAAGGCCAGTTACTATTATTCAGATTTACACACCAACCACCAAAGCCAAAGATGAAGAATTAGAAGTTTTTTTTTTTTTTTTTAATACCAATTTCTGCATTCTGAAACTGATAAAACATGCAACCAAGGTGCATTGATATTTATTGGTGACTGCAATACGAAAGTTGGAAAAAAAGAAGCACTGGTAGCTGTAAAATGTAGCCTTGCTGATAGAAATGAAGCTTGAGGTCACATGATGGAATTCTGCAAGACCAACGATTCATTCATTTGTTGTTGTTAGGTGCCATCAAGTTGTCTTCGACTCATAGCAACCCTACGTACAGCAGAATGAAACACCACCCAGTCCCATGCCAGCTGAGATCCCTGCTATACTTAAGCCCACTGCCACAGCCCTTGTGTCAATTCATCTTGTTGAGGGCCTTCCCCTCTTTCATTGACCCTCCACCTTGCCAAATATGACATCCTTGTCCAGGGAATGGTCCCTTCTGACAACATGACCAAAGTAGGTGAGACAAAGTCTGGCCATTCTTGCTTCCAAGGAGCATTCCGGCTGCACTTCTTTCAGGACAGATTTGTTAGTTCTTCTGGCAGTGCATGGTACTTTCAGTATTCTTTGCCAACACCACAACTCAAAAGCATCAACTCTTCTCTGGTCTTCCTTATTCATTGTCTAGCTCTCACATGCATATGAGGTGACTGAAAATACCATGGCTTGGGTTAGGCACACTTTAGTCTTCAAGGAGACATCTTTGCTCTTCAGCACTTAAAGAGGTCTTTTGCAGGAGATTTGCCCAATGCAATACATCATCTGATGTCTTGACTGCTGCTTCCATTGGTGTTGATTGTAGAACAAAATAGTATGAAATCTCTGACAGCTTCAATCTTTTCTTCATTTATTGTGATGCTGCTTGTTGATCCAGTTGTGAGGATTTTTGTTTTCTTTATATTGAGGTGTAATACATACTGCAGACTCTTCAATTTCATCAGTAAGTGCCTCACGTCATCCTCACTTTCAGCAAGCAAAGTTGTGTCATCTGCATACTGCATGTTGTTAATGAGTCTTCCTCCAATCCTGATGCCATGTTCTTCTTCATATAGTCCAGCTTCTCAGATTATTTGCTCAGTATAATACTGAATACTTATGGTGAAAGGATCCAATCACAACAAAAATAAAAAAAAGAACAATCAAATCTATCTTGGAGGAAGTATACCCAGAATGCTCCTTACAAGAGAAGATTGTGAGACTTCACCTCTTGTACCTGTCCTGGAGAAGGATATCATGCTTGCTAAAGCTGATGGTCAGTGAAAAAGTAGAAGATCCTCAATGAGATAGAATGACACAGGGGCTGCAACAATGGGCTCAAGAACAGCAATGATTAAGAGGATGGTGCAGGACCGGGCAGTGTTTCATTCTATTGTATGTGAGGTGGCTACGAGTTGAAACCGACTTGACAGTACCTAACAACAACAAAAACAATCTTTACAGAAGCAGATTGCCACATCTTTCTACTGCAGAATGCTTGGTGTGTTTGAACTGCCAACCTTTTTATTAACAGCTCCATGCTTAATCACTGCGCCATCAGGGCTCCTCACAAAAGGAGAAGGGAATCAAGATGTCTCGGTACAAAAAATCAACTAATCACTAACGATGGCAGTATTGGAGGAAATAAGGAACAAAGAAGGTATGAACACATAAAAAAACAAATGGCAAAATGGCATAAATCATTCCTTATCAGTAATTACTGATGTAAATGGAAATGAATTAAATGTTCTACAATCAAAGAACAGAGAGTGGCATAATGGTTAAATAATTATGATCCGTCTATATGCAGTATACTAGAGACATATCTTTTGCCTAAAGACTCAAATAGGTTAAAAGTGAAAAATTGGGGGGAAAAAAAAACTCCATGCAACTATAAACTAAGAACGCCCTGGGTAGGCATATTAATATCAGACAAAATAAACTTTAAGTAAAAATCTGTTACAAGAGACAAAGGAGAACTTTATACAATGATAAAAGGGTCAATTCATCAAAAAGATGTTAGCAATTATAAATACATATGCACCTAACATCCAAACCAAACCAAACTCACTGCCGTCAAGTTGGATTTGACTCATAGCAACTCCTCCTTGGGTTTCTGAGGCGGTATCACTATGGAAATAGATTGCCCAATCTTCCTTTCGAGGAGTGGCTGGTAGGTCTGAACCGCCAGCCTTCTGGGTAGCAGTCATATGCCTTAGGCACTATGCGACCAGAACTCCCACACTTAACATCAGAGCCCCAAAATATATGAAACAAACATTGACAGAATTGAAGGGAGAAACAGCTCTATACTGAGTTGAAGACTTCACTACGCCACTTTCAACAATAGACAGAACATCTAGAAAGAAGATAAATAAGGAAATAGTGGATTTGAAGAACACTATAAACAAACAGACCTAACTGACATCTACAGAACATGCCATCAAACATCAGACCACCACACATTCTTTTCCAGTGCACATGGATCATTCTCTAGGACAAACCATATGCTAGGTCAAAAAAACAAGTGTCAATAAATTTAAAAAGACCGAATCATACATAGTATATTCTTTGACCACAATGGAATAAAACTAGAAATTAATAACAGAAGAAAACAATGAAAAACAAACAATTATGTGAAAATTAAACAACGTACTATTAAACCAAGGGCAAGGAAGAAATCAGAAAATACTTAGAGATGAATGAAAATAAAAGCACAGCACACCAAAACTTATGGGATGAAGTGAAGGAAGTGCTTAGAGGAAAATTTATAGTAGTAAACACCTACATTAAAAAATAAGAAAGATCTCAAATTTATAATCTAACTTTATAACTTGAGGAACAATAAAAGGAACAGTAAGCCAAGCTCAAAGCTACTGAAGGAAGGAATAACAAAGATCATAGTGGAAATAAATGAAATAGAGAATAGATAATAGAATCAATGAAACCGTAAGTTGGTTCTTTGAAAAGATCAATAAAATTGACAAACCTTTAGCTAGATTGACAAAAAAAGATGCAAATAACCAAAATCAGAAATAAAAGTGGGAACATTAAACTAACCATACAGAAATAAAAAGGATTATAAGTGAATACTGTGAACAACTGTACACAACAAATCAGCTAACTTAGGTGAAATGGAAAAATTCCTAGAAACATATAAACTACCTAAATTGTCTCAAGAAGAAATAGAAAATCTCAACACATCTATAACTGAAGAGATTGAATCCGTAATCAAAAACCTCTCAACAGAAAAAAAGTCCTGGACCAAATGGATTCATTGGGGAACTCTACGAAACACTTATAAAAGTTCTTAAATTCTTTCAAAAAACACTCCCACTACCACTGAGTAGGATCTGACTCATAGTCACCCCTCCTTGGGTTTCCAAGGCAGTATCACTACAGAAGTAGATTGCCCAATCTTCCTAACTTATTTTATGAAGCTAGCAATACTGTGATACTAAAGCCAAATAAAGATACCACAAGAAAACTACAGACCAGTATCTCTTAATGAATATAGATGTAAAAATCCTTATGAAAATACTAGCAAACTGAATTCAACAGCATACTGAAATAATCCAGTGGGATTTACTCTAAGAATCCACAGGTGTTTCAATATTAGAAAATCAACCAATGTAATACATCACATTAATAGAATGAAGGAAAAGAACCACATGATCATCAAGAGATGCAGAAAAAGCATTTGACAAAATTTAGCAACATTTTATGATGAAAACACTTAACAAGCTAGGAATAGAGGGGAAATTTCTCAATCTGAAAAAGGACATTTTCTGAAAAATCCACAGCTACTATTATATTCAATGGAGAAAGACTAAGAGTGTTCTCTGTGAGATCAGAATAAGACCAGGATACTCACTCTCACCACTGCTATTCAATATTATACTCAAAGCTTCAGCCAGAGCAATTAGGTAAGAAAAAGAAATAAAGGTATCCAAAACAGGAAGGGAGAAGTAAAACTATCCGCTTAATAGATGATGTGATCCTATACATAGAGAAAACCCCAAATAGTCCACAAGAAAGGTCTGTACCATATACCTTATGGTTAGCAGTCAAGTGCTTAACCACACCACCAGGGATTCCTAACAAATTACTTCAGTAAAGTTGCAGGTTACAAATCAATGCACAAAAAACAGTTGGGGAGTCCTGATGACACAAACAAGTAAGCTCTCAATTACTGGCCTAAAGGTTGGTGGTTCAAACCCACCCAGAGGCTCCTTGGAAGGCAGGCCTGTTGATCTGCTTCTGAAAGGTCATAGACTTGAAAATCCTATGGAATACAGTTCTACTCTGCACACGTGGAGGTACCATGAGTTGGAATTGACTGCACAGCAACTAGAAAAAAAAAGTAAGTTGTGTTTCTATATATAAATAATAAGCATTCTGAAAAGGAAATTAAGAAAACAATTCCATTTACAACCACATCTAAAAGAATAAAACGAGAGTTCTGGTGGTGTAGTGCCTAAGGCATCTGACTGCTAACCATAAGGCTGGTGGATCAAACCCACTAGCCACTCCTCAGAAGGAACTTAACCAGGGATATGAGATTATTATACAATGAAAACTACACAACACTCCTGAAAGAAATTAAATCGGAAGATTAATATTGTTAAGATGTCAATGCTACCCAAAGTGATCTACAGATTCAACACAGTCCCTACCAAAATTCCAATAGCCTTCTTTGCAGAAATAGAAAAGCTAATTCTCAATGTTTATATGGAACTTCTGTTGCTGTTGTTGTTATGTGCCGTCGAGTCGGACCTGACTCATAGCGACCCCTCCTTGTGTTTCTGAGGGTGGTATCACTATGGAAGTAGATTGCCCAATCTTCCTTCCGAGGAGTGGCTGGTGGGTTTGAACCACCAGCCTTCTGGTTAGTAGTCAAATGCCTTAGGCACTATGCTACCAGAGCTCCCATGGAATTTCTAGGGGTCATGAAAATCCAAAGCATTTCTGAAAAAGAACAATAAATTAGAAGAACTCACACTTCCTGATTTCAAAACATACTATAAAACTACAGTAATCAAAAGTCTAGTATTGGTACGATGATGGAAATATAGACCAATGGAAAGCACACAGAAGTAAGTTCAACACATCAAAGACCAACTGATCCAATGGGAAAGAATAGTCTTTTCAATAAATGATGCTGGGATAAATGGACTTCCACATGCAAAAGAATGAAGCTGGTCCCCATATATACTTTATAAAAATTATCTCAAAATGGATCAATCTAAATGTTAAAGAATTAAAACTCTTGGAACAAAACATACAGTGTTTTGGCATCCAGTTTTTGACAAAGGATGACACTAAAAGCATGAACAACAGAAAACAAAATAAAGAAACTAGACTTTATCACAAAAACTTTTGTGCATCAAAGAACTTTACCAACAGTAAAGAGATAAAAATAAAGTATTTGAGAACAGTATGTTTGATAAGGATTTAACATCCAGAATATATAAAGGACTCCTTCAATTTAACAAAAGACAAACAACCCAATCAAAAAGTGAGCAAAAGTGCATAATGCACACTGCATAATGTGGATGAACCTGGAGGACATTATGCTGAGTGAAATAAGTCAATCACAGAAGGGCAAATATTTTATTAGTCCACTATTGTAGAAAGTCAAGGAAAGGTTTTTATATGGAAGAAAACTTTCTTGGTTACCAGGGATAGGAGGGAAAATTCCTAGATAAGTTAAAGAATAATAAGATAAATATATATACATATGTATATATATATACACACACACACATACATATATGTATATACATATTGTTGTTGTTCTGTGTGCCGTCAAGTTGGCCCCGACTCATAGCGACCCCTCCTTGGGTTGCCGTGGCAGTATCACTATGGAAGTAGATTGCCCAACCTTCCTTCCAAGGAGTGGCTAGTGGGTTTGAACTGCCAGCCTTCTGGTTAGCAGTCAAGTGCCTTAGGCACTATGCTACCAGAGCTCCTATATATACATATATGCATCTGTATCTCTATATACCCACTGCCGTCAAGTCAATTCTAATTTATAGCGACCCCTATTGGGTTTCCAAGGCAGTAAATCTTTACAGAAGTAGATTGCCCAGTCTTGCTTCCATGGAATGGCTGGTGAGTTTGAACCACCAATCTTCTGGTTAGCCCTCAGTTGCTTTAGGCGATCTCTCTCTCTCTCTCTCTCTATATAAACCAAAGATTATTAGTAGTTTTGATATATCCTACAAGAATGAATCTTGTAAACAGTGAATTAAGTCAGAAACAAAAAGATAAATATTGTACAACCCCACTAATATAAAATATATAGAATAAGCAAATGTATAGAGACCAAAGTTCTAGTTGGTGCAGTGGTTAAAGCACTCGGCTGCTAACCAGAAAGTCAGTAGTTCAAACCCACCTGCTGCTCTATGGGAGAAGGATGTGGCAGCCTCCTTCCCTAAAAATGTATAAAAATGTATAAAAATGTATAGCCTTATACTGCCATGAGGCAGTTCTACTCTGTTCTAGGATCACTGAGTTGGAACTGACTTGATGGCAATGGCTTTGGTTTTTGGTTTGATATAGAGACCAAGTAGTTCCTGGGTGGCTCTGGTAGCATAGTGGCTAAGACACTTGCCTGCTAACCAGATGGCTGGCGGTTCAAACCCACCAGCCACTCCTCGGAAGGAAGGTTGGGCAATCCTGCTATCCGTAGTGATACTGCCTCGGAAACCCAAGGAGGGGTCACTATAAGTCGGGTTTGACTCCACAGCACATAACAACAATAACAACAACAAATGGCTAATATGTGTGGCAGCTTAACCAAAAGGGTAGAGGTTTGAGTCCCCCCAGAGGTGCCTCAGATGAAAGACCTGTCAATTTATTTCCAAACAGAAAATCTGCCATTGAAAACCCTGCGGAGCACAGTTCTACCCTGACACACACACACAGGGGGCACCATCAATCAACTGAATGGCAACTGATTTGGTATTGAGACCAAACTTTAGAATTAGTGGGGAAAAGGGAGTTATTGCTTAAAGGGCACTGAATTTCTGTTAAGAGTGATGAAAAATGTGGAAATGAATTGTGGTGGTGGTTGCACAACATGGTGAATGTAATTAAAATCACAGAACAGTACATGTAAAAGTATTAAAATGGCAATGTCTTATTATATATAATCTTATTACAACAAAACAATTACAACAAAACAGTAAGGCAGCAACAAACATTTATTATTCCTCCGTTAGAGGGTCAGGAATCTAGGAATGACTTGACTGGGTGTTTATGGCTCAGGGCCTCTCATGAGATTTCAGTCTAGCTGTTGGTAAGCACTGCGGTTACCTCAGGGCTTGCCTGTGGCTAGAGAATCCATCTCCAAGGTCACTCACACAGTCTCTGGCAGGTTATCACTTCTTTGCTGGCAGTGGGCCAGTAACCTCGAGTGCTATGGGTCTCTCCATAGATTGCCTGAGTATCACAAAAGATAAGTTCCCATAGAGTGATCCAAAATAGGGCAAGCAAGCAAGCAAGCGACAGTCTGAGATGGAAGACCCAGTCTTTTATAACCTAATCTTTGAAGTGACATACCATCATGCCTGCTGTACACTATGAGTCATACAGACCAACCTTGGTACAGTGTGAAGTGGACTGATTACACAAAGCTATGAATATCAGGAAGCAGGTATCACTGGGGACCATCTTCAGGGTGGCTGCCACTGTGGACATCAAATCTCTAAGATTTTTCTATTCCATGTTTTTCAAATGATTTAAGTTTTATTTCAAAATGCATTTTGTTGTAAATGCTATTCTGTACAATTACATACATTTTTGATGAATTTTTTAAAAAATGTACATAGTTTAAAAAATTTGGAGGGATGAGAACAAAGTTTGAAGACCACTGATTTAGACTAGTTCTGCTAATCCATTTATATCTGGTTGTGTCCCTCCAATGATGTTCCTCTGGCTCATAATTTGAGTCCTAATTTATGAATGGAAAAGACCACTTGAAATCTGTCTCTGAAATTTAGCATAACTGGATAGCAATGCTGTTGTTGTGTGGCCTCTAATGGGACCTGACTCATAGCGACCTCTCCTTGGGTTTCCAAGGTGGTATCACTAGGGAAGTAGAGGGCCCAACCTTCCTTCTGGGGAGTGGCTGGTGTGTTTGAACTGCCAACCTTCTGGTTAGCAGTCAAGTGCCTTAGGCATGTTGTTGTTAGGTGCTATCAATTCTGACTCATAGCACTAAAAATGGGGAATTTTAATGTAAAAAAACATGACATTCATTAACCACACCTGTTAAGTGCCTTCTATGTACTAGAGCTGTGAAGGACACCAAAATAATATATAATCTACAACCTACTAAAATTATAAAGAGAGCATAGTGCTTGGATGCTCAAAGAAGAAATAAGATCACATTTTCATTGTATATAATTTGCAGAGAAGAAATTGTTTACTTTTTGATTTAGTATGCTATTAATATAAAACCTACTGCCATCGAGTTGATTCCGACTCATAGTGACCCAATAGGACAAAACAGAACTGCCCCCACAGGTTTTCTAAGGCTGTGGGTAGATTCTTACAGAAACAAGACTGCCTCATTTTTCTCCATTGGAGCTGGTGGGTTCGGACCACCAACCTTTTGGTTAGCAGGCGAATGCTTTAACCACTGCGCCAATGAAAGCATTTTATACTCCAGAAGAGCAGAACAGGTTCAATGACTTAAGCTCGAAATGCAAGGCCAGTAATTACAGATAATAACTGACATTTTAAATGGTTAGCACTTACTGAGATATATCATAATGATCGTAAATTTAAACGATAATTTGAGTATTTTACTAGGAACTAGGAGGCCCAATGCCTAAGGCATTTAACTGCTAACCAGAAGGCTGGCGGTTCAAACCCACCAGCCACTCCTCGGAAGGAAGGTTGGGCGATCTACATCCCTAGTGACACTGCCTCAGAAACCCAAGGAGGGGTCGCTATGAGTCGGATCCGACTCCACGGCAGTGAGTGGTTTTTTTTGTTTTTTTTTTGGTAGTCATAGTTAATGACTCAGAGCTAGGATTCTAGTTTCTTGAAATGGTTAGTTACATTTTTCCCTACCAGCGGAGTATATGTGCATTGAAGAAGCTCCTCTTGACTTTTCCTCCACAAAGTCTTTTTCATTAAAATGGATGTATGGTGTACTACTGTTATCCCTAGATGGAGGCCTAAAATGTCTCTGGTAGTCCAAACCTGAATCGCAGAAAGCCATTTTGCATCTGTGAGAGTTTTAGCTCGCGTAAGTTGGCATATGGCAGGCTTCGGAAGGCTGGCTCAGCGCTTATCGGTCAGGTGCAGACTTTTTTTGGAGGCCTCATCGGCTGTTTTCACTCGAACCCATCCTTCATCTAGGGTAGTTTATTGTTGGATTCTTTACCCCCACCATCCCACGCAGAACATACCCGGCAGAGAGCTGCGGCATCTGGCGCCAGGCGCTTCTTCTCTTTTGCCCTGGTGAAGCAGGTAGCTGAACCCGAGGGCAGATTCCACTGATGAACTAATAAAAAGATTAACAGGAATCCTAACCAGACATTGGTACCAAGAAGGAAACTGCCAGACGCACTTCTGAGGGTCTGCTCGTTAGCTCCCTCTTTTCCTCTTTGCGGTCACCTGCGTACAGAATCGAGGCCACGCCGGGCCTACTCAGGACATGGTGGAACCCTATCCAGAAGAGAGAGGTGGGGTTAGAAGGAGCACTAACATGGCTGCTGAACGCCCGCGACGGGGGCGGGGCGCGAGGGGGAGCTAGCAGAGAGACTTCCGGTGTCCTGCGCGGCGCCTGGCTTCCGGCTGTGGGCGGTGCGGAGGTCGGCGGCGGGAGGAAGTGGGCTGAGCTGGGCTCGCGAATCCCGCCCTCTACTTCCGGGGGCCTCGAACCTGCCTCTAGAGCTTTCCCGGTAGGCGGCGCGGGAGGAAAAAGAGGTTTGAGGGGCCGGGCGGGGCGGATCCCTTACTTCTCACCCCATGTGAGCAGTGTCCTGAGCCCCCGTCAGGCGAAGGCTGCCCGGAGAGGTGGAGCTGGTGGCCAGGCCTGGAATATGATGAGGCGGTGTCTCCTCTTCCTGACCAGCTTTGTTCCTTTCGTGCTGGCGCCGCGACCTCCGGACGACCCAGGCTATGGCTCCCACCAGAGACTCGGTAAAGATGCAGGAAAGTTGGTTTACTTCTGCTCTGGCGGCTGGAGCGCGCTGCTTGGAGGGAAAGAGTTGGGGAGCAGAATCTATCAGGTGTTTGGGGGCGGAGTATTGGACTATGGTGGCACGTCCTTAACTTTTCGGTATAGGAAGGGGGGTGTGGCTCTCTGAGAGCTCTCGTCTGAGTTTAGGGAGAGAGTAGAGGAGTTGAAAGAGTGAAGTTGAATGAGAGAGAGTTCCTGGAGTAGTCTCTGGTAGTGGTAGTGACTGAGGGCTTGGTAGGGATCTGACCCCAGGGATTGGGTAAGAGGAATGTTTTTGGGAAAGCGGCTGCTGTTCAGGGAAGGACATCCCTGCCCTACAGTGGAAAAATTCTTCTATGTTCTGCTAAAGGGTGGACTGCGGGAGGAGGCTAGGAAGTGGCTAAAGCTCCAGAGCTTTTCCTGGTCCTCTGGGAGCAAACTAAATTTCTACTGTAAGAGGTACATAGTGCAATAATCTGTTGTGTTTTGCAAACAACATAAGCAAGTTCTTAGTTATTTAAATTGTAGTTTATTGGGGGTGGTGGTGGTGTTAAAACCTGGCAAGCCAACTCGTGGTACTGTGAAAGTCTTCCTTTGCAAGTTTAAACAAAGAAATTATCAGGGATGACCAGTTTGATCAGTTAGGAGCCTAGAAACTAGAGACTTCTATTAGATTTTCTAGAGCGATTGGATTATAAGGATAGACGTGCATTTAGCGATGTGAAGTTAGGTGGAAAATAAAGTTTGTTAAAATTACAGTGTCTGTTAGGGTCCTTTATCTTTCACATATTGATATGGAACACAGTTTGATTAATTAGTAATAAAGTGTGAGATAGTATCTTTTCCCAGCGTGAAGTTGTAGCCTCCTGATTTATCATGGTTGTATTTTCCGCAAAATTCCATCACGATTCCATTTATAGACTTATGCAGATTGAGACACCGTGTGGGATTTCTGGCAGTATTCTTATTTAATGGTCAGAAACTGTAATGTTATGGGTATTAAGGAGCTCTGGTGGTGCAGTGCCTAAGGTATTTGACTGCAAACTAGAAGGTTGCTGGTTTAAACCCAGGCACTTTGGAAACCCTCTGGGAGTTTCTGTGAGTTGGAATGGACTCCATGGCAGTGGTTTTTTGTTTTTTTTTTTAAATATAGGTAGTAAAAGTGTTGAGTATTCCCACCTGAACACCTGCCTGTGGTTTTACTCAAATTGAAGTGGATTACAAATGAATAGTTTAATGAAAGGCCAAGGAACCCAGTAGGATGTGTTGAGATGTGATAATATCCCACTGTTGCTTCCCAACCCTGTAGGACAGAGTAGAACTGATTCTTAGGGTTTCCAAGGCTGTAAATCTTTGCTGAAGCAGACTGGCACATCTTTTTCCAGTGGAGCAGTTGGTGGGTTTGAACTTCGACCTTTTGATTAGCAGACAAATGCTTTAATCACTGTGCCACCAGGGCTCCTAGATGTGATAATAAGTCAATACAAATTAAAGGAGAATTTTGAAATAAAGGTGGTCAGGATGGAGAGATAGGATAAGGGTCTATGTCATTTTAAAAAATAAATGTTAAAAAAGAATAAACATGTCTGGAGATACAAAAATTTTATTTTCATTACCCTGACAAAACTATTTCACTTATGTTATTCTTTTGCTATTATGTGGGAAAGTGTCGTAACTACTAGGGACACATACATATAGAGAAAAACGTTCCTTTCTAGATCAATTTTCAGTGACATTTGCAGATCATAAGGTTTTTTTTTTGGGGGGGGTCATATAGGTTTTTTTGGTGTGTGTAAAGTGCAGAACGTCTTTGTAAAAAAAAAAAAAGCTTAGACTTACCCATTTATTCATCAAATAATTTGAAGAACACATGCAAAGGCATTGGAGATAGAAAGATAAGACAGTATCCACCTCCAAAAGCATGGTGGAATAGAGAGAGAGAGACAGAGATCTAAACAGATAATTCTTAAACAGCATGGAGGAGAGTATTAGAGCTATGATGACAATGTGAAGAAGGGGCACTGAACCTAGCCTGGCAAGATTAGTAAAGAGTTCTTGAAGGAGGTGATACTTGAGCCCAGACCTTAAGATTAGGTACATGAAGTGGGAGAATAAGGACACTCCTGAGGGGGGACTTAAAGACTGTTAGAGTTGAAATGAACCTTTGAGATCCCGTCTAGTTTTTTAATAAATGAGCAGAAAAAATGATTCTCAGAAAGGTATTGTGAGTTGTGAAGTTCATATTACTAGTGATGAACATATGAAGAATGACTTTTTTGTGTTTGTTTGACAGCTCAGGATGTAATTTATTGCTTAACTCATCCCTACTATTACTTAGATTGAATTAGTTAAGACCAGTGAATAGTTTCATACTTAAAGGGAATGGTTGTTTATTTTTCGTTAGCCTACTTTTCCTATAAATATTACCATAACTGCAGTACTAAGTATTGATTAGGCATTTAACAACTTTTTTTGAAGGGCAAAAATATGTATCATAGGGCTTTTGGAGTACTCCATAAATCATCCAAAATGATTTCAATTGAACTGTTATGAATTGCATAATTTTGGAAAGTTACATGAGTCATATGAGCTGAGTCACGATGATATCTCCGTGAAGTTACAGCTGAGATGTATAAGTCTCACTTTGATTTCAAAATTGTTTTCCCTTTGTGTTACTTTTAATAAAAGAGGATGTGGTGGGTGGAAGGAAAAAAAAATATAGGTCACAGATGAGGGATGAAAGTTTGTATCTGAAACATGTACTGTGTTTTGAAATTTATTTTGAAGTTATTGGCTGAGGGTCCTCCATATTCAGTTCTCATTTCTCATCGTTGACAGCACCATTTTGCTCAATATTTTGACATTTTGGCTTCCTCTTTTGATACTCATTTTGATTACAGGCTGAATTCTTTCGACATGTTAACCACTCTACCCATCTCTAAGGAGATTGAATTCAACTCTGCTTTTTCTGGTCAGAGAGATAAGTTGTATTTCTAGAATAGAGTGAAGAGAAGAGTTAAGCAGAGAGCTATGATGGGAAAATTGGAGAAATCCTTTTGGCCTACACTGGATTTTTTTCTGAACATTAAGTGTAGGTATTCTCCAAAGCCAAGTATGATAGATTTTTGGACCCTTCACCATTTTTGTGTTTGTGATAGGTAATAAGTGAATGCAGCTGGCAGTATGATTTGAAGAAAGTCTGAAAAAGATTGGCAGGGAAGAAGGATCAGAAATAGGCTTCCCTGAAAGAAGGAAGTGAAATGAAGTGCTTTTTCACGTATCCCTTAACTTAGTCCTGATATCAAACAAGGAAATGGGTATTTTTCCAAACTGCTGTTTTGAAATGAAATTTCTGAAATTATAGTTGTTGCCCTTATACAACATCCAGATTCCTTAATTTAATTTCATGGACCTTCATGACTACCTCTGCCTGCCTCTCAAGTATTACACTTCATATTTTTTGTTGTTCTGCACTCCTGCTTCATTGAATTGCTTTAATTTCTTAGAATATTATGTTCTTTCTGTATTTCTTCTGGACCTCAGTTTAGGTTATGCCCTCTATTCAGAAACCCCTCCTTTGTATCCCCTTCTTTTGGCTGAATCCTCATCTTTTTGGTCTTAACTGCAATCCTGCTTCTTTGGGAAAGCATCATTGGCTCACCAGGCAAGGGTTAGTGCCCTTGCTATGTTCTTCTATAACAGCTGCAACTTCCTCTCTTTAGAACTTGAGACAGTATAAATTTTTGTGTAATGGTCTTTCCGCCAATGTCAACAGACTAGAAGTGTGTTTCTCTTTCTCTTCATTTCCCGCCTAGTGCCTGGAAGGTAGAAGGTTCTCAATATATATTTGTTGAATAAACAAATAAGTGGGATCTGGTGGAAAAGTGAAAATATTAGGGTGAATGTGTGAGTAAGAGAGGAGAGATGTGGGAGTGAAGAAGACACTAAAGCATTGAGGAAGAGTAGGATCTCTGAGAACTAGATAGAGAAGGCCAAGCAAGAGAAACTGTAGCAGTGGCAGAGAAAAGCAGGAAAGGTGGGTAGGGTATACATAAATAATATAGGCACAGTGGTTAAAGAATTAAAGGTTGGCAGTTTGAACTCACCAGGCATTCCGAGGAAAAAAGATGAGGCAGTCTGCTTCCGTAAAGATTCATAGCCTTGGAAACCCTTTGGGGCTGTTCTACTCTGTCGTACAGGGCTGCTTAATTGGAATCCACTTCATGGCAATGCTTTTTTTTTTTTGGTTCTACTCTGACTTTTTGAATTAAGTATAGATGCTTTTTCTAATTTGTGTCTGGAGCTAGCTGAAATGAGAAGTTGTTTGGGGTGATTACTGCAGCAACTTGTAGAAAATAAGGAAGATGTTCTTATTTTAAGTGATGGGCAGCCATTGTGGAGTTTCTTTGGAAGAGAATATGACCACACACTAAGTGAAGGAAGATGAGTTTTGTAGCATTGCCTAGAATTAGCTGTGATAAACTCTACTGTAAGAAGTCAAGTGATTTATATTTAGGTTTATTGACAGATTTGGATATGGGTAAGGGTTACACTTTTTGTGAAGGGGGAAATATATATTATGTTGAAAAGTTACAGAGAATTGGAATTACCAGTGGTTTGAATTTTGAAAGTAAAGTGCAATTGAATATTGAGTGTCTGAGAGGTTACTTGCTAGTGAAAAGACAATAACAGCATTATCTCCACTTTTTTTGGTCAAAGAGCTGTTTTTATCATATTGCTTATCATGGTTCTAGTTACTGAAAGAAGATAACAATTGAAATTATTAAGTATTTTAAAGTGCGTTAGCAAGCTACATTAAAAAAGTGTTTATTATAAAAAATACACCAACACTATCTTGCCCTTATTTTTTTTCCAGACCTATTTTTAGACCTAGTTAAGCTTATGCAATGTAAATGATATTTTAAAAATCTACCTTTATTTATTCAACATTATAGCATAAGTATTGTACCTTGTTCTTGCACCACATTGTAAACAGCATATTAAATGATGGTAGATTTTTTTGTTATCGTTATTTAGCAGTGCTGTAACTTACCTATTGCCTAGTATTAATTTGCCTTGTTTCTAATTTTCACTTAAAAATAATGCAAGGATGAACAATGAATATCTTTGTACTTACCTGTTTTTTCTTCACTTTGAGCTTTCTGTAGCCTATGTCAGTGTTCGTAAACTTGAATGTGCATTAGAATCATCTCCAAGACTTATTAAACATAGATTGTTAGACCACCCAGAGAATTTCTGATTTAGTAGGTCTGAGGGGAGGCATGAGAATATGCACTTTTAACAAATTTCCATGGTGATGCTGATGGTGCTGGTGTAGGGACCACACTTTGAGAGCTATGAACTGCTGGCCTATAACATTGACAATGAAACTGTAATATTGAGGTTAGGTTTCTCAGTCAGTGGCAGTGATTATGATCTTGAATGAAACTGAGTTCATGTACCAACTTGCGTCAGGGAAGTTGGAAAGCTGTACCAACCTGTATCAGGGAAGTGGCATCTCAGCATTGAAAATTTGTGTAGTTTGTGGATAGTTGAGTGCTGATATGTGCAAGATTCTATGCCAGATATTGTGACATGAGGATACTATGATGAATAAAACATAGCTCTCTTTTGGCTATTTAACAGTCTGTTTGAGATAAGATAGATAGATCCTAACCAAAAAGTGCCAGAAGAAAGATATAAATGCAGGGCTTTAGAATTCAGAGGAAGAGGAGGATGTATTTTGCTGACATGTCAAAAGGTAGGAGACCAAAAAGTCCAAGAAGAGCTAGGCTATTTTTAATGACTTTGAAAAGTATAACATTAATAAAGCTTGGGTTTTGCAGCCAGAGAGATACAAGTTCAAATCCCACTTCGGTTCTACAGTAGCAGTGTGACCTTGGACAAATTACTTATTCTCTTTGAATCTATTTCTTATCTGTAAAATGGGAACAATACCCCAGGGAGGCTTGCAGAGATAATAGTATATAAAACACCTAGCATGGTGCCTTTTAAGTAATGACCACTTGAAATTGAATAGGAGGGAGTTCCAAGATGGCGGAATAGGCAGAAAGACTGCACAGACCCTCTTCAACAAAGAAAAGGGGAACCAATTAACAAAGACATAGAAGAAATCCTGGACCCCTGAGCCTTGAAGGGAAGGATATAGAACTGGACTAAGCCCCAACTAGCAGAAGAATTTGCATGAAAATACCAGAACAGGAGACATACCTGGAGCTGTGGTCTGGCAGCGATCCTGACAGCACAGACAGCTTGGAGATTTCCCAAGTGGTGGTAGGAACTAAGAATTAACCTAAAAATCAGCCCTGCTAGCCAGGGACTCCACAGGGAACTGCTCTGGTGGCTGGGGAATAAAAGGGGAAGCAGCGGTGAAGAGGAAGATGGGCTGAGCTGTGGACTTTTGCCTGTCCAGAGGGTGCCGCCATTTTGAATGTTACAAGCAGCTTGATCATTTTGCATATTTAAAGAGACAGCACTCTACCAGATTCCAGGGGCTTAATAACAGGTTCTGCTTGCCAGTAACCCCAAGGGCACTCCGGACCTGAACAACGGAAAAGGTGTGACATTCCTCTTGTTACTCTTTTACCCCACACCCCTTGGTGAACGGAGGTGCGGCCATCCCCCACTCCCACCCACCTTCTGGGCCCACAGGAACGCCATCCCAGTCTGTGTGCTTGGACGGAGCCTGGGTGCCCTGCCCTGTCCTCTACCGATTTGTTTCCTTTTTTACTTTTTCTTTTTCTTTTCTCTGGTGTTTAGTTTGCTTGCATTTGTCTGCTTTAAAACTACTATTATTATTAAAGGAGCTCTGATAGCATAGTGCCTAAGGCACTTGACTGCTAACCAGAAGGCTGGTGGTTCAAACTCACCAGTCACTCCTTGGAAGGAAGACGGGGCAATCTACTTCCATAGGGAGACTGCCTCAGAAACCCAAGGAGGGGTCGCTATCAACAACAACAACAACAATTATTATTATTAATACTTTTGCCCTCTTTACTATTATTCTTTACTCTTCCCCTCCCAGGTCCTAGTTTTTAGCATTTTTTCTTTTCCCTGTTCCTGGTTGAAATTTGTTTTTTTTTTTTTAATTTAAGTTTTGTTTCTCCCCCTTTTCTCTCATTAACCCCGTTACTTGTTTTTCTTTTTGTATTTTTCCCATTTTTTTTCCTTCATTATTCTCCTTCTCCACCTTTTTTTCTCTTAGTGCCCTGTCCCCAGATATTGCAGATTTTCTTGTTTTTCTTTTCCCCTTTTGTGGCTGCTGTTCCTGTGTCATTACATGGTGTGTTTTTTTCCATTTGCTTTTAGTTTTTTGATGGTTATTCAATTGTAATTTTTATCTCACTGAGTGGGAGACAGCAGTAGTCCCCATAAGACACAACTACACCCACACCTCCT
>NW_006921612.1:7424133-7424614 GCF_000298275.1 Orycteropus afer afer
GATTTGCTGGAGGAGAACTTCCCTGATATGATGAAAGAGAAGGATATATCCATTCAGGAAGTCCAATGAACCCCAAACAGTATAGACCCCAAAAGAAAATCACCAAGACATCATCATCAAACTCACCAAAACCAAAGACAAAGACAGAATCCTGAAAGAAGCACGAGAAAAACAAAAAGTTACCTACATAGGACAGCCAGTAAGAATAAGCTCTGATTTTTCAGCAGAGACTATGCAAGCGAGAAGGCAATGGGATGGCATATATAAAATCCTGAAAGAGAAAAATTTTCATCCAAGAATTATATACCCAGCAAAATTGTCCCTCAAATATGATGGTGAAATAAGGAGATTTCCAGATAAGCAGAAACTAAGGGAATTTGTTAAACCCAGACCAACCTTACAAGAGATGCTAAAGGAAGTCCTTTGAACAGAGAATCAAAAATAGCAAATAACAACCGACCATTAATACACAAGATGACAT
>NW_006921612.1:7426745-7427916 GCF_000298275.1 Orycteropus afer afer
AACAGGAAAAGAGTAAACACACGGATACTGAACAACACCCTCCTTGAGAAAGACTAGGTAAGAGAAGAAATCAAAATTGAAATTTGAAAATTCCTTGAATCAAACGAGAATGAAAACACAACATACCAAAAACTTTGGGACGCAGCAAAAGCAGTGATCAGAGGCCAATTTATAGCAATAAAATATACACATCAAAACAGAAGAAAGAGCCAAAATCAACACTTTAAATCAACATCTCCAACAATTAGAAAAAGAACAGCAAGAAAAGCCCACAGTTACCAGAAGAAAGGAAATAACCAAGATTCGAGCAGAAATCAATGAAATAGAAAATAGAAGGGCAATAGAAAAAAATCAAGAAGACCAGAAGTTGGTTTTTTGAAAAGATCAATAAAAGTAACAAACCACTGGCAAATTTAGCAAAGGAAAAGAGGGAGAGAACACAAATAACACGAATAAGAAACGAAATGGGTGACATCATAACAGAACCAACTGAAATGAAAAGGATACTATCAGGATACTGTGAAGAACTGTACTGCAACAAATTTAAAAATCTGGAAGAAATGGTCAGATTTCTAGAAACACACCGCTTACCTAAACTAACACAGACTGATGTGGAAAAATTGAACAGATCCATCACAAAAGAAGAAATTGAACAGGTCATCAAAAAATTACCAACTAAATAAAGTCCTGGCCCAGACAGTTTCTCTGGAGAATTCTACCAAACATTCAGAGAACTGATACCAATCCTACTCAAACTATTCCAAAACATGGAAATGGATAAAATCCCCTCTAACTCATTTTATGCAGCAAGCATAACCTTGATACCAAAACCAGGCAAAGACAACACTCAAAAGGAAAACTACAGACCAATATCCATCATGAAAATAGATGCAAAAATCTTCAACAAAATCCGAGCCAATAGAGTCCAACAACATATCAAGAAAACCATTCATTATGACCAAGTGGGGTTCGTATCGGGTATGCAAGGGTGGTTCAACATTAGAAGAACAATCAACATCATTTACCACATAAATAAAGCAAAGGAGAAGAACCACATGATCGTATTAGTTGATGCAGAAAAGGCATTTGATAACATCCAACACCCATTCCTGATCAAAACTCTCAGCAAAATAGGAATAGAAGGGACATTCCTCAACATAATAAAGGGCAT
>NW_006921612.1:7430303-7444647 GCF_000298275.1 Orycteropus afer afer
GGAGGGAGGGAACACTGTTAGATAGATAGAGATAAGTATTTATTTGGGTGAAGAGAAGGGCAATGTACCAAATGTGAGTGACCAATATGGCAGCATTGAGGATGAGAAAGACATAGAGATACATGGAAGGTGCAGACAACAAAGGTGAACCCTTTTGCACATATAGTATGGTGTTGTCAGTGAAGGCAAACATGGGTATACAGGTGGATAGATGGGTGGACAGGATGAACTATTAGGTATGTCTGTGAAGCGGGGAGTGTACCGAAGAACAGGCTTAGAGTTGGCAGACAGTGGTCCTATAAGTTTATGGGTATCTGACTTCCCAGGTGTATAGTAGAGCCGACAAGGGGCAAGGTTGTAGTCACTGCTTGGTCATAGCCAGCAACTTAGAGGGACTGAGTAGTTGAACCTGTGGGCTCGGGACCATAGTCGCAGGGGACATCAAGCTCAATTGGCATAATATACTATGTAAAACATTGTTCCACCTCCTACTTTGGTGAGTAGCGACTGGGATCTTAAAAGCTTGCAAGCTGCCATCTAGATGCAATGCTTTGTCTCTCCTCATTAGAGCAAAGAAGAATGAAAAACACCAAAAATTTATGGAAACAGTTAGTCCTAGTGCCTGGTACACCATCCGATCTGCAGCCTATATGACTATGAGACCAGAAGAACTAGATGGTGCCTGGCTACTACTGTCAACCACATAGAAGGGGATCTCTGTAGGAGATCGTGGATAGAGAGGGAGAACAATGTCGAACAAAACTCAAAATCATTTGGAGATAAAAAAGGGGGGGGGGGACCAGGTTTGCTGGTCCAATAGAGCCTGGTGGAACCACTGAGACTGTGGCCCCTTGTTGCCCTTCAAGTCTGGAATTGAACCCACACCTGTGACTTCCAGCCAAATAATAGATGGTCATATGAGTTGAACATTTACCTGAGGTAGATACACTCCTTGGAGAGAACAATCATGGGAAAAAGAAGGGCTGATTATGTACAGGGAGACAACTCAGGGGGCAGGAGTGCTTGGAGGGATGGACACATGGAAGAGGTAAGTATCGGGAGGACATATGAGGGGAGAAGTTGCATTGGGGTAAATTGTGGTCAATGTCATGAGACAAACTGTATGTGAACTGCTGTATGGAAAGTGAATTTGCTCTGTAAATTTTCACCCAAATCACAATTTAAAAAAAAAATTGAGTAAATGATAAGCTTCTTGAAGATTTTTCATTGGTGTCTCTAAGCATTAAAATTCCACCACCACCCACTGCCATCCAGTTTAGACTCATAACAACCCTACAGGACAGAGTACAGCTACCCATTTGGGTTTCCAAGATTATAATCTTTATGGAAGCAGACTGCCTCATCTTTCTTCAGTAGAGCAGCTAGTGGGCTTGAACCAGCGACCTTTTAGCTGGTTAGCAGCTGAATGCTTTAACCACTGTACCACCGTAATTAGCAAGGCCAAATCAGTAACAACCATCCATTATGAAAGTAGTGCCTTCTGATACAGCCTCCCCGTGGATTAAACATGAAAGGAAATTTTGTTAACAAAAATGGGTGGTAACCAGCACATGTGAAATTTGATGCCACTTTATTTAATCTAAGGAGCCCTAGTGGCTCAGTGATTAAAGCGCTCAACCACCAACCAAAAAGTCACTAAATGTCACGTAAGTTCAAACCCACCAGCCACTTTGCAGGCAAAAGATGTGGCAATCTGCTTCTGTAAAGATTACAGCTTTGGAAACCCAATGGGGCAGTTCTACTCTGTCCTATAATGTCACTATGAGTCAGAATTGACTTGTTGACAGCAGGTTATTTTATCTGCCCTTGAATGGACTTTAAATTTATTTTCATTGCATGTCTACCCCCTTGTTTTTTTCCAGGTTTGCCCAAATATTGTGTCAATGAGGTACTTTTCTTTTTGACTACTTTATGTAAATTAGCTCCTCCTCATTCTCTGTCCCTCCCACACTAAAATGTGTGCTTCAAGAAGCTCTGGTGGCACAATGGTTAAAGTTTGGGAGTTCGAATCTACCGGCTGCTCCGTGAGAGAAAGATGAAGCAGTCTGCTTCCGTAAAGATTTAGAGCCTTGTAAATCTACTCTATCCTATAGGGTTAGAGTGGGTTTGTTTTTTTGTTCTTTTTTTTTTTTTTTGGTTTGGTTTGATGCTGTGTCCTAAATACTTAGACCAGTGCCTGGTTATATGAATGATTTGATGAAGGAACCAACTGAGAATTTAAGGGAAGGTGAAGAAGAGAAATACTGGGTTAGTTTTTTCTTTTCAAAATAGTTTTGTGAGTATATTTAACATCAGCAGCAGTAAACTTGTATTTTAGGCTCTGGCTATTATATTTTGAGGACGTTCTAAGTTCAGCGGAATGATTTTGAATACCGTTGCTTCTGCAGTGTTTGTTGAGAGTGAAGGAAAACATCGACACAAGTATTTTTAGACAGCTTTTAAAGGGAGTCAAGCCACCAAAATTATTTTCCAAAAATTGTTCTGATTTTGGAGGAAGCAACAGAGTTACTGTTGATGAAAAGTGGTTTGTATGCATAGATACCTCAGTATATTTACTCTTCCTTATTGCCAAATAAAAACTTATTTGTGCTTATACTGTCTTTGGTGGTGAGTGCTTCTTTGCTTTTCCTTGATGCCAAGTCAGTCTGGTAAAATAATTCATGTTCACTTTTTTTCTAGAGATTAGTTTGGTCTTCTGACTTCTCAGTGTCTATACATATTTGTTGTGTTTGCTGAGGGCAGCGATGATGGGGATATTACTACTATTTTGTTCTTCATAAAATTTGGAATATAAAATTTTTCTGTAAAAGGTTTACTTTCCCAGTTTGAGTTTGCTCAGACCCTAAGAAATTGATGTAGCTCAGGGAGGCAGTGGACAGGTCAAGTTGATCTTAGAAATTCTAAACCTACAAGCTAGACAAGTCTCATTCTCTCTCTTTTTTTGAGATGTTATCTCATTGCATAATATGATATTCCTTGAGATATCAAAATTATTAGTATCTGATATGCAATCCATTTTCAGATTTCCTTGGTTGTCTCAAATATCCTTTCACAGTTGATTTATTTGACCTAGGACCCAAAGAGGTTTGCACATTGCATTTGCTTGTTACATTTCTTATGTCCGTTTCTCTTACTGTCTCCAGTCCTCCCTTTTTCCCCTGTGCCATTTATTTCTTGAAGAAATTGGGTCACTTGTTCTGCAGAAATGCTAACATTCTTAGTATATTTGATTACTTCTTCAGGTTGTTATTTAACTTGACATGTAATCCTTTCATGTCCCAAAAACTAGAAATTAGATCTTGATTAGATTCATGTTCTTTCTTTTTTATTTTTATTTTACTATTGTTTTTTAAATTGTGCTTTAGGTGCAAGTTTACAGAGCAGAGTTTTGTTTTACATTCAACATTTCATGTACATTTACTTTCATTCCCTGTTTACAATCCCCAACCCTAACCCCTTTCTTTTTTTTTTTTTTAATAGTAAGAATATTTTGTAGGTTATGCTAGAAACTTCATAATGGATTATATCAGGAATGGTTTATTGTCTGTTTCTCCATTTTAGTGGTATTACAATTGGTTAGTAGGTTAAGGTGCTAATAACCTTTTTACCTTTATTTCAGAAAAGCTTGATTATTTGCTCTCAGACTACGATATCCTCTCTTTATCCAATATCCAGCAGCACTCAGTGAGAAAAAGGGATCTACAGACCTCGACCCATTTAGAAACACTACTAACTTTTTCAGCTTTGAAAAGGTAATTTGAATTATTCATAGAATAATATTGGGGTATGGGGACTTGGTTTGGCAAAAGCAGAAAAATAAGGCTGTCTACTGAAGTCTTGAAGGAGCTCTGGTGGTGTAGTGCCTAAATTTTAAGAAGTAAAGATTTATAAATGATACAATTAAATCTGCATAGTTTTTCATAACGTATTGCCTTTTCTCAAATGTATACTGATAAGTATTAAAAAAAGAAAGAAAATGCGTGTTTGAAAGGTATTAGTGATGATATTAATAGGTTTGTGAAATTCTAACAGTTTCAATTAATTGAATGGTTGCAATACATTTTTTTTGTGCCACTTTAGAACCATTAATAAGTATTTATTTTATGTATGAAGACACTGAGGCTTAGAGATAAAGGATTTGTTCTGGATTCCACAGTCTAGTGGTAAGCTGGGTCCAGAGTTCAGTACTGTTTTACATTGGATTCCTGTTATCTCATAACATGAAATGATTGATGTGCCATACTTGGGAAGTAATTTTAATCTCTCTCAAACTGTTTCATAGATTTAAGTCTGTTAGATAATTGCAGACCTCTTTTAAAAGTCTTTTTAGGTAACTATCTAATATCTAAGGAGTTCTGGTAGTGTAGTGCCTAAAGCACTTGACTGCTTACCAGAAGGCTGGTGGTTCAAACCCACCAGCCACTCCTCGTAAGGAAGGTTGGGCAATCTACTTCTGCAGGGATACTGCTTCAGAAACCCAAGGAGGGGTCGCTATGAGTTGGGTCCGATTCGACAGCACATAACAACAACAACAACAACAACCTCTAATATGTAAATACAAACACTACCAAACCAAACCCATTACCGTTGAGTCGATTCCAACTCAGCAACCATATAGGACAGACTAAAATTGCCCCATAAGGTTTCCAAGCCTTTAATGTTTACCAAAGCAGACTGCCTCATCTTTCTCCTATAGAGTGGCTGGTGGGTTTGAACTACTGACCTTTGGTAAGCAGCTAAATACTTAACCACTACACCTCCAGGACCCCTAAACAAACACTGGGAAAGTATAAATGTGTTGAATTATTCTTTATTCATAGGATAGACCTTCTCTAAGCCTTTTTCTTTTTTTTATTTAAATAAAATTGTTAAATATACCTGGTTTAAAAAACAAACCACAGAAGGGTATAAAATGTTTTCACTTTTCCCATACTCAGTTACACTCCCCAGACCTAGAGTTTCTTGTGTAAAAAGAGTTTAATGTATTTTTTTTTAATATCTAGATCTATATGTGTATATGTCATTGTTGTTATGTGCCATCGAGTCGGACCTGACTCATAGTGACCCCTCCTTGGGTTTCTGAGGCAGTATCACTACTGAAGTAGATTGTCCAGACTTCCTTCTGAGGAGTGGCTGGTGGGTTTGAACTGCCAGCCTTCTTAGGTGATATATATTTGCTTCATTTTTAACAGCTGCATAAGTATTTCATTGCATAGAATTATTATAGCTTATTTGATTAGTACCTTATAGATAGATATTATTTATTCAGAGTGATTTTCCTTTTTTTCAGGGGCAGAGGGACTATAACAAGGCACCTGTGAATATCTTTATAAAAATACCTTCTTGATAGGGTACATGCTAGAAGGAGAATTACTGGTTTGAGGATATGTGTGTTATAAACATTTATAGATATTGCCACGTTTCCTTCCAAAGAGATTAAATCATTTTATTCTTCTAACACCAGCATATGAGTTGTTTCCTGTTACCCTTACCAGTGCTAATCAAAAAACCAAACCCATTACCCTTGAGTCAATTCTGGCTCATAGCGACCCTGTAGGACAGAGTGGAACTGCCTATAGGGCTTGCAAGGCTGTAATCTTTATGGAAGCAGGCTGCCACCTTTTTCTCAGGTGGAGTGGCTGGTGGGTTTGAATCCCGACCTTTTGGTTAGCAGTTGAGCACTTAACCACTGTGTCACCATGGGTCCTTGCCAATATAAGTGGTCTGTGGCTTACAAAAAAGAGAATGAGATCCGTTCCTAACTGCATCTTTAAGTTGAATTTGTAGGTAAGTTGAAACATGTGCATACAGTTATTTAGCCTTACTTTAATGCAAGAAACTATTCAAAACCTTTTCAACAATTTAAAAGCTGCACGTGCAGCAAGTGAAGGTGATTATGATGAATTTGTTTCTAGTACAGGTTGGTTCAGTAATTTCAAAGTGAGGGCAAACTTTAGCACAGTGCCTAAGGCATCTGACTGCTAACCAGAAGGTTGATGGTTCAAACCCACCAGCTACTCTGCAGAAGCGAGACTGGACAATCTACTTCCGTAAAGATTTACTTCCTTGGAAACCCAATGGGAGTCACTGTAAGTTGGAATTGACTCAATGGTAGTGGATTTGGTTTTGGTTTTTAAGGGCAATTAGTAGTAGTCCCCAAGTCTCACATTTGTAACCTTGGGACTTGCTGTGCCAGGTTTTATTAAACTTAACTTTTGCTTCTCTGAGAGAAAATGGTATCTCATGGTTGTGATTTTCATTTTGAATGAAATTGAGCATCTCTTCATATGTTTACATGTCTTTTATTTTTTCTATGACCTCTCTTTTCATAGATCCTTTGACAATTTTTCTATTGAGTTTATCATTTTAGTTACTGAATTGTAGTGGTTCTTAGTATATTAAGGAAATTAATGCATAATTAAATGTGTTGCTGATATTTTATGCAAATATTTTTGACTGTTTATTTTTATTTTCCTTAGTTATTGTCATCATCATACTAATTTTGAATAACTTCTTTTTGTTAGATTTTATGTCAAAATTATTAGAGTGTTAGTTGTCTAGCTCCCAACCTACAGAATATTTCAACAGTAGTAGTAGTAATAATAATAATAATAGTAGCAGCTATTGTTATGAGATGCTTATTTTGTGTAATTTACTTCACTAGGTACTTTTCATATATTATCTCTAATTCTCAGCACACTCTGCATAGAAGTTTTTGTCATTCCCTTTCTGAAGATAAAAAAAAAAAATTGGGTAACTTGCCCAAGAATTTGAACACAGATCTGACTCTAAAATGTGTGTTATTTCTGCTATGATGGTAGGAAAGTTAATGGAGTGGAGAGTATCAAGAAATGAAGAGAAGCACGGGGTGAGGTGTGAACTATAAAATGATACTATAAACTCAAAATTTAGTCTTTAGGTTTCCTTTAAAATTGGATTTGAAGTGACCTGTAGCGTAGTGCCTAAGGCATTTGACTGCTAACTGAAAGGCTGGCGGTTCAAACCCACCAGGCACTCCTCAGAAGGAAGGTTGGGAAATCTACTTCCTTAGTGATACTGCCTTGGAAACGCAAGGAGGGGTCGCTATGAGTGGGATCTGACTTGACAGCAATGACTTTTTATAGCATCCTTGCTATGGGAGCAAATAGTTACATGGCCTTATATACTTTCTTTCATTTTTTGTGGGTGATGTTGAGCCGTTAACTAAAAGTTAAACAGTATTCACTTACTGTCTTCTGTTTGTTTAAGGAAGTAGGAAAGTTTGTAATTCATTTTATAGTTTCTATCTTAAATGTTTATGGGAAGTGTATCTAATAGTGTCTGACAACTTTGTACCACGTACTTTAAAATAGGTTATATCTTTTAGTCTTCAAAACCATTCAGTTAGTAGGTGGTGCTATTTCCATTTGCAGATGAGGATACTTAGGCTCAGAAATTAAGCCCAAGGTCAAATAGTTAATCAGTGGTGCAGGCAGTATTTAAGTCAGATTTGTCAGACTCCAAATCCTATGCCTTTTCCTTTCTGTTATAACCAGAAAACCAAACACACTGCAGTCGAGTTGGACCCGACTCATAGTGACCCCTTCTTGGGTTTCTGAGGTGGTATCACTACGGAAGTAGATTGCCCAGCCTTCCTTCTGATGAGTGGCTGGTGGGTTTGAACCGCCAGCCTTCTGGTTAGCAGTCACATGCCATAGGCACTAGGCCACTGTTATATCGTGTTATTAATGCTTAAAAGGAAAATGAAACAAAAGAAAACAAAAATGGAGGTACTCAGAATGATCATTTTTCACCAGGCCTAAACTTCACTTTGTGAAGTGATCTGTTACTTAGTGGTGATTGTAAATGAGAAAATTCAGTAAAAGATTTACTTTCCCAGTTTTGGTTTGCTGAGACTATAAGGAATTTATGTAGCTCAGGGTGGCACTCCTAGTTTTCATGTCAGGACTGAAACTCATGGAAAATTATTTATTTTTTTCTTTTAAGGTGAGCCTGACTCTAGGGTTCTAGTCCACATAGAGATGATGATATTGCAATAAGAACATCTTTTTAAATAGTAGTAGAAGGCATAATAACGTAAATCAAGATCATGAAATTAAGTTTATATGGACTGTTAGTAGTTTAAAAAAAGCATGTGAATGCTAAGAGAGTATATGATGAGTTAAGGTAATTTTATGAAAAAAGTGAAAGTTTACTATTTACCTTAGAAGTTAAATATCTTCTTTGTTATAAATCAATAAATACCATTGTGCTTAGGTAATGAGAAAGTTACAAATACTGTTTTGGTACTTTTGATAATGTCAGCTTTTTTTTTTTTAATTTAAATGTTTGTTCCTCTTAAAAAAATGAAATTTCTCAAATTATTTAAGGAGAGCTTGAACTGATAAAGAAGTGAAAATAATATACCCAGCTAAATTAACTATTAAAAATTGATATGAAAAAAACGCTAGACTGGTTAACACCAATATGTAGTTACTGTAAATCCTGGAACCGAAAGTTAGGAAGATGTATAGACAG
Organism: Orycteropus afer afer; assembly: GCF_000298275.1. Lineage (NCBI taxonomy): Eukaryota > Metazoa > Chordata > Mammalia > Tubulidentata > Orycteropodidae > Orycteropus > Orycteropus afer. The sequence goes on from NW_006921612.1 coordinate 7,438,842, forward strand.
TGGCCTGTATATTTGAATTACGACAAACCACACTTACCACCATTTTTTGTTTTGTTTTGGTACTTCTTACTACATATAGTGCTACAAACATATAATTTGCTGATGTTATCATTTTCATGCCAACCCCCAAAAGACAAGTAAAGATCAAATTTATAAAGATGCTAATAATGAAAGGCAATAATCATAAAACCTAAAAAATAAAATGAGGTATTCAACTTACATCAAAACTGATGTAGGATGGAGTCATGGGAATGAAACCCTGTCATGAGATGGGGACTACCTGTATGAGGATGCTGAAGGAAATCTGTATGTAAATGACTTTACATAATTTCAGGGGTAATATAAAATACTATAAATTCTGTCTGACAAAATCCTGCTGGAGATTTTATAGTTCAGAGGTTAAGATTGATAACTCATAAAACTTTATCATTGCTTGGCCTTTATCTTTATTGTAAAGTAGATTCTTAATGTAGAAAATGAAGAATGCTATTCCAGTAGTTTATCTGGAAAGAACATTAAGTAAAAGTAATATTGTAGCTCAGTAAGAGTTCTAAAATTAAAAAAGGCATTTATAACAGGAATGCTTTTCTTTCAAAGTTCTCAGGGACTGAAGGGAAAAAATTCATAGCTGTGAATGCGTGGGAAGATAAATTTAGAATATATTTAGAATATAACAGGAGAAAATGCTCCTAGGTTTTATGGTTTATGGATTAACGTTCTATTGTCCCTCTCCCTATGACCATTAAAAAACCACAAGTAAACTAAAATTACCTTGTTATGCTCCAAAAGTTAAAAATATTTGTTGCCATGGAGACAGTCTCAGTCTAGATTCCTCTTGGCAGTTTAAAGACTCATGCAAACCAATGGGGAAGTAACATTTCATATTTTTAACATCACAGCTGACAAAATTTGTTCATATGGCTGAAATGAATTACATACTTTCTTTGTTTTTGGTGTTCGTGGGCACATTAAAGGGGCCTTGTAAGTAATAATTGAAAATTTCTTCCTCACCACTCCCAGTTTTTATGCCAGGACTGAAACTCTTAGAAAACAAAAGGATAAGCCAACTGAAGAACTGGAGTGTATATTTTAATGTGTGTTGGATACCTTGTATTTATTTTTCTTATGGCAGTTTTTTCAAGAGAAGTTCTTTTGAGAAGGAGGCAAAAAACCGTGTGCTTTTAAATATAGAAATTAGTGTTTATTACTTCTGTATAGCAGTAAGAAATTTCTCATTGGATGTTGAACTTGATTGCTAGAAGAAGTACAGTACAGGGTTTTGAAATAAATCCCAGGTTCTAGTTCCAATTTCACCATTTATTGGCTGCATAGTCTTGAATATGTTGATTAACTTAGCCTCAATTTTTATTTGTATAAGGTGAAGATCCTAGCACTGATAGGTGCTCAGTAATGGTATCTAATAATATTAGTCTTTAATACATTTTAAGATAAGCTAGACACCAACTTAAACTACCCAGATGTGTGTGTTTCTTTATTTTTCAGTGTCTTTACAGCAATGGGTTGCTCTAAGTACCTGATAAAACAGTAATTAGAATTTGCATAGTATTTTATTAATTTTAGTTTTTCTTACTTTTTAATAAAGCTTAATTAAATAAAATTATGGTTATATTTTACATGTTTAGAGTAAAATACGAATGTCTTCTCTTTCAGACATTTTAAATTATACCTGACATCAAGTACTGAGCGTTTCTCACAGAATTTCAAAGTAGTGGTGGTGGATGGTAAAAATGAAAGCGAATATGCAGTAAAATGGCAGGACTTCTTCAGTGGACATGTGGTTGGTTAGTATGGGTTTTGTCTATTTGCCCTTGTATCTCAGTTTTAGATATCTAGATCTAACTTGATTACATATTATTTTTGGAGGACAAGAAGGAAGGGGTGTCCAAGAAGTGATAGTATTTGACCATGTTATTTGAGCTATTTATTTAAACATAAACATTCAAAAGAGGGGGATTGAGTATTACCTTTCATGCCATCCTAGCTGGCTATTTCAATGATTACATTTCCTTTCAAGTGATAAGAATTTTCTGTCTCTAGCCAATGATTTTAGGCTTCCCTTAGGAGATTTTATATAGGGAAGATAGGAGATAAAATAATTTATACTCCTATTTTGTATTTGAGAAAATATATCAAATAAGCAGTTGTGGTTTAATTTTTAAACTTTTTCTGTAATGTTGTTATTGTTGTTATGTGCTGTCAAGTCGGACCCGACTCATAGTGACCCCTCCTTGGGTTTCTGAGGCAGTGTCACTACGGAAGTAGATTGCCCCCTCTTCCTTCTGAGGAGTTTCTGTAATAAGAAAAAGAAAAATAGCATTAAAATCCCCAAATAATCAGTTCAAGACCCTATATATTCCAGACCATGCTTTGTGCTTCCTCATAGTTCTTCCTTACTTCAGAAGTAGGTAGTTATTCCAGAAGAAAATCTGTAGTTTTGTTTATTTTGTTCTATGACACACTATAGATAATGGTTGTAAGAGACTTATGGGAAAGAGAGAGGTTTCAAATTATTAGCATTGAGGCTACTTCTTGGGAGGTGAGAATTATTTAGTTTCTTTCTTAGTTGCAAGTCTCTCACAATATACCAAAGTGCACTCTGAAGGGTTTAGTTTGGTTGATTTTCTTGATCTTGATGCATAACATATTATTCAATATAAATATTTTTTGATAATGAAAATTACTTTTTCCTTTTAAGGGGAGCCTGACTCTAGGGTTCTAGCTCACATAGGAGATGATGATGTTACAATAAGAATCAACACAGATGAAGCAGAATATAATATAGAGGTAAATGTACCTGTGAAGTTTTCTCTCAATATTTAAAGCTTTTATGTTCATCAGGAAAGTAGATGATTGAGAAAAAAAATCAAAACTTTTTTACATATCTAAGAAGCTATCTGCAAATGCACTTAGTCTTTCTAAGTTCTGTAACTGAGGGATAGTTACAGGGTAATTAATAGGAAGAAAAACATTTCCTCACCTCCTGATTAATTTTTTCTTTGTTCTTTCTCTAATAAACATAAGTATAAGCATTCTCAAAAATAAAGGCAGTCTTATTTTTCCCTTTTCTTTCTAGATGCTCTAGAAATTCAAGATCAATAAAAGGTGATAGTTCACATAGTCTTAGAAGTTAAAGAGGAAACTGTAAGAAACTCAGACTCTGGCCTCTCTTCCATTGAAGAATTAGCAGTAGAAATGAAGGCCAAGCTAGCAGGAAAATATATGTATCAGTTTTTAATGCATCATCATTAAATCTTTTCAACTGTCATTGGTTTTACCATAGTTTATGTAAATAGACCTAGATTAAACTTGTGTTATGAGTTGATTTTTTTTCTCCGTAATTTTTTGTTCCGAAAATATTCAGATCTACGGGAAGATTGAAATACCACTCATGAAATTCTTCATCGATTGCTAATGTGATGCTATGCTTCTTTTATTGCCCTCTTTGTCCTCCACTCCACCCCAGATAATTTGAAAAGAAGTTGCAGACATTAGGACACTTTACCCTTAAATAATTCCATAGTCAAAATCTTCCCCAAACCAATACCAAACCCATTACCATCAAGACCATTCTGACTTACAAAGTGACCCTATAGGACAGAGTAGAACTGCCTCATAGGATTTCCAAGACTGTAAAATCTCTACAGAAGCAGACTGTATATATAAATATAAATATAAAATATTTATATTTTTTTACTGTGGGGTGGCTGGTGGGTTCGGTTAGCAGCCAAGTGCTTTAACCATTGTGTCACCAAGCTTTTTTGTTTTTTCTGAATTTTATTGTGAAAGTTTACAGAGCAAATTCATCTTCCAAACAGCAGTTCACGTACACTTTGTCCCATGACATTGACTGCAATCTCCCAGAGTGCAATAGCTCTCGTCCCACTTCTTCCCCATAGCCACCTCTTCCTGTGTTCTTCCCTCACATGCACTCCTGCCCCCAAGCTGTCTCCCTGTGCACACACAGCCCTTCTATTTTCCCATGGGTGATTTCTCCAAGGAGTGTATCTGCCTAATGTGAATGTTCAGCTCATATGCCTGTCTTTTGTTTGGCTGGAAGCCACAGGAGTGTGTTTAATTCCAGGCCTGAAGGGCAGGTAGGGGCCATAGTGTCAGGGGTTCCACCAGGCTCTATCAGACCAGCAAACCTGGTCCCCCTTTTTTTTTTCCTAAATGATTTTGAGTTTTGTTCCATATTGTTCTCCCACTGTATCCAGGATCTCCTACATAGATCCCCCTCCTGGTGGTTGACAGTGGTAGCCAGGTACCATCTAGTTCTTCTGGTCTCATAGTCATATAGGCTGCGGATCGCATGGTGTACCAGTCGCCAGGACTAATTGTTTCCATGAATCTTTGGTTTTCTTCATTCTTCTTTGCTGTGGATGAGGAGAGACCCATCGTTGCACCTAGATGGCTGCTTGCAAGCATTTAAGATCCCAGTTGCTTATTGCCAAAGTAGGATGTGGAACAATGGTTTGTGTAGTATGTTATGCCAATCACTTGCAAGTTTTTAAGATCCCAGTTGCTACTTGCCAGAGTAGGATGTGGAATAATGTTTTTGTGTAGTATGTTGTGCCAATTGAGCTTGATGTCCCCTGAGACTATGGTCCCGAGCCCATAGGTCCAACTACTCGCTCCCTCTGGGTAGCTGGTTGTGGCCAAGAAGTGACTACAACCTTGTCCCTTGTCAGTTCTACTATATACTTGGGAATTCCTATAGAACATACAAATATACTTGTAGAAACATAGTCAACCAACCCTATATAGTGGTCATGGGCACACTCCTCCCTACACAAACATACCTAATAGTTCTGCCTGTCCACCCCATCTGTCCACCCGTAGATCCATGTTTGCTTTCACTGAAAATGCAGTACTGTATATCTGAGGCAGTATATCTTTACAGAAGTAGATTGCCCAGTCTTCCTTCTGCAGAGTCTTCTCCGGAGTGGGTGGTTGATTTGAACTGCCAACCTTCTGGTTAGCAGTCAAATGCCTTAGGCACTGTGCCACCAAAGCTCCTTCTGAGTCATATAGTATAATAACTGTTTAACTGTCAAGTTGATTTCCAAAGTAGCTGCACCATTTTACTTTTTCAAGTGTATATGATAGTTTTTATTTTTCCACGTCCTCACCAGTACTTGTTACCATCTTTCTTTTTAATTATAGCCATCTTAGTGGTATGAAGTGGTGTTTCATTGTGATTTTGTCTCATTTGTGATGTGTATTCTCTATACACACACATCCTATACTTTTTTGGGGCACATTTTCCACAAGCTGCCTGGTCCTGGTGAGATCTGTATCCTTATGGAGAAGTTTGTTTTGAAAAAACAGAAACAACCTTTTGACTTGGATTTAAACTTTAGGAGTAAGTTAGTTATGATTTCCTGTAGTTTTGTAATGTTTTAAGCACATATTTTTAAACGCTACTTTCCCTGAAATCAGTACCAAGTTTTAAGCATTTTGTTGCATGTTTTCAGTCTTCTGGAATATTTTTGATCTTTGCAGTGAATAAAACCTATAATGGCAAAAATATGACAAATAGTTGACTGTTAAGGAAGCTAGAATCAAAATGCCATGAGAACACAAATTTTGTCATACTTTCATTGCTTTTTCTCTACCACCTAGAGTAGTGCTAACAACAGTAGACATTACACGAATATTTTGAAATAAATGAATGGAAAAGGATATCCAATTTCTATTCTGGTTCTAAAAGATTTCATAACTTGGGCAAAATAATAGTGTTTTTTTTTTTTTTTTAATTTTTATTGTGATTTGGGTGAAAGTTTAC
>NW_006921612.1:7445038-7451829 GCF_000298275.1 Orycteropus afer afer
TGATTTTGAGTTTTGTTTCACATTGTTCTCCCACTGTATCCAAGATTTCCTACATAGATCCCCCTCCTAGTGGTTGACAGTAGTAGCTGGGCACCATCTAGTTCTTCTGGTCTCATAGTTGTATAGGCTGAGGATCACATGGTGTATCAGTCCCTTGGACTAATTGTTTCCATGTGCCTTTGGTTTTCTTCATTCTTCTTTGCTCTGGATGAGAACAGACCCATTGTTGCATCTAAATGGCTCCTTGCAAACTTTTAAGATCCCTGTCGCTACTCACCAAAAATAATACTTTTTTCATGGATAATAAAAAGTGAATCATACATACATTTATCAGCATAGAAATGCCATATGATAAAAATTAAAATGACTTCCTAGAAAATATTTATTTATTTAATCTAGAAATTAATGTTATCCAAGAACAATGAAAAAATGTAAGAATTTAATGTTTAGAAATTCTAATTTTTTCCATTTCAGTCATATGTATTTTCTGTTTTAGCCACTTTGGAGATTTATTAATGATACTCAAGACAAAAGAATGTTAGTTTATAAATCTGATGATATCAAGAATATTTCACGTTTGCAGTCCCCAAAAGTGTGTGGATATTTAAAAGGGGGTAATGAAGAGTTGCTTCCAAAAGGGTTAGTAGAAAGAGAGTCATCTGAAGGTAAGACTTAAATATATTTCAAATCAGAAACGTGTTAACAGCTGTCTTCAGTAGAGATGGTTGTTCACTGATAAAAATACCATGTTTATCAATTAATGCTAATCTTTAGCTTGAAGTAGAGTTTTGTTCCAGTAATTCTTATGTTAATTCTTTTGTCTATAGTGTAAGAGTTGAAAACATTAGAAAATAATGGAAACTATAAAGATTGGACTTATAAAACAAAGATTGGGGAAAGGGAAAATTGAATTATGTGAGGAAAACTTAATTGCAAATCTTTAGAAATGAGAAAATAATACTGTTGAAATAACAATCTTTAGAGTTTATAGGAAATTACACCCATTCCTTACTTATTGATGTGGTTAGGTTCCAAAGAGCCAGGTTGTTATGTAAAAAGTCAGTCTTATGTGAAAATTCAGGATGACTGTGTCAGATCACAAAATGGAGGATGACTATATCATTACATAACTGCCAAATTACTTCATTATGTAACTGCCAAACAACTGAGACTCATAACCCAGCCAAGTTGACACTTTACCTTGACCGTTTAACTTTGTTACTGTCAGACATACATAATTAATATGCAAAATAATCAGATAATAGATTTTTTTACTAATGTCATAAATGCAAAATGTCAGATAATAAGATAGTTGATATGTGAGAAGTACATGTAGTTGGTAGCAAGAGAGATCTGTTTAGAAGACACATATTTAGGGACAGATATATTATTGAAATTATTGACATTAGTGGGATAGATGTATTTGTTATTGAGATATATATATTTGGGAACAGATATTGGGATAGGTATATTTAGGATCACTTAAATCCTGAAGAGGTATTCTACTGTCTTGATTTTTGAAGACTGTAGAGAATATGACTAGCATTTTAGTATAAATAAAGAAATTCTTAAAGAATTTGATTATTTGACAAAGGGTAATGTCCTATTAACACAAAATAATAATGCTTGGTTATCTTGATATTTTTACTACTACTTTAGTTGATACTAAGTGACTTCTAGAAGAAAATGAAGTCTTCATAGCCCAGGAATAGTGATTGTTTTATACTGTGAAGCAGTTTCTAATGTTTTCTCATTTTAAAAATTGAGGAAATTTTCCTTTTCCTTGGTTTTGAGTTCTACAGTTTTAAAACTTTGTATAACTTTTTCACTTTTCTTTTTTCAAATTGTTTTTCTTCACATCTTTAAGAACACTGGGCTCAAATAATGTTTGTTTCAAAAATATGCGAGATTTAAAGTGTTAATATAAAAAAATTCCTCGTTTTGATGAATTTTGGTTTAATAGTGCATACAAATTCATGTTAGAGCTTGTCCATCGGGTGAAGAGAAGAGCTGATCCTAATCCTATGAAGAACACATGTAAATTATTGGTGGTAGCAGATCATCGCTTTTACAAATACATGGGCAGAGGGGAAGAGAGTACAACTACAAATTACTTAGTAAGTATCTGATACTGGATGAGTAATGGGGCAAACATTTCACATAGGTAAATAAACCCACTCACGAGAAAGCTTTGAAGCTTAATGAAGCCAGATCTACTTAGATACTCTGTTATTTCCCTAAAATATTTGGGGGCTCTTTTCCGTGGTTCTTACATTACTGTGGAAATTCTAGTCTCAAATTTATGAAAATCTGTTTTACTTTTGAACTTTTATTTATTTGTATGTGTAGATGTATGCCCTAGAGGCCAAAAAAAAAAAAAAAAGTGTATTTGTGTGAACATGTTATATTTCTGAGGGGACGTTTAGTTTTGTTTCTGCCATATAAAAGAGCTAATTATTAGAATATAAGCGAAATAGGCAGGATTTTCTTGGTTATAACTAGGACAAAGATACGAAGGCAAAATTAAAGAAAAGTTGTCACTGGAATTTTAAGTGTTAAGTATTGCAGTTTTTAAAGTCAAAGGAATTATAGTTCATGTCTTTTTGTTGTTGTTAGTATGACCTCATTCATCGTGATAACTTGGCACTGACCAAAATATTGTTGTTGAGGGAATAAAAGAATGCAGCTATTCAGAAACTGAGAGCCTAATGCAGTAAAGATGTCTTTCTTGTTTTTAGCTTTTACCATTCTCTCCTTTTTATTCCCACTCTCTCTTATTCTTCCATTCTGTGTCCAGTGAATGAATTTATTATGAGGGTAGTAGGAGTTATGTAGGAGTTGTATGTGAAGTTGCTGTAATTGTTCCTAAGTAAGAGAGGTTTTTTTTCTAGAAAAAGCTTCTCTCTTGCTCTTGGTGTATATTAATGGGTTCCTTTTAATTTATTTTTTTCTTTTTTACAGCAAGAATACAAATATAATGAGAAGTCTGGTCTTAAAATTTTCATTTCCTAGTCTTATTTATAGGCAAGGAATAGTTTCTTAGACCTGTAACTTGCTTCACAATCAATGGAACAAATCTCATCAACCTACTTCTTGAATGGTGGTTGTTGTCAGGGGCCATCGAGTCAGCTCTGACTCCTAGTGACCCTGTGTATAGCAGAGCAAAACACTGCCTGGTCCTGTGCCATCTTCACAAATCCTGCTATGCTTGAGCCCATTGTTGCAGCCACTGTGTCACTTCACCTTGTTGAGGGTCTTCCCCTGTTTTGCTGACCCTTTACTTTACCAAGCATGGTACCCTTCTCTAGGGATGGTCCCTTTTGACAATATCATCAAAGTAGGTGAGGGGAAGTCTGGCCATTCTAGCTTTTAAGGAACATTCTAGTTACACTTCCAGGACAAATTTGGTTGTTCTCCATGCACTCCATGTATTTCCAGTATTCTTTGCCAACACCACAATTCAAAGGCATCGTCTCTTCTTTGGTCTTCCTTATTCATTGTCCAGCTTTCACATACATATGAGGTGATTGCAAATACAATGGCTTGGGTAAGGTGCACCTTAGTTTTCAAAGTGACACCTTTACTCCTTAACACTTTAAAGAGGTCTGTGGTAGTAAGGTTGTGTATCAACTTGGCTGGGCCGTGGTTCTGAGTGATGTGGCAGCTGGATGTAGTTATTCCCTGGTGAGATTGGATGTTGTGTAATCACCTCCATGGTTATATGTGCTGTGAGCAACTAATTAGTTGCTTTTGGTGTGTGCACTGCTACCAGTATATATGGAGAAGCTTTGAGAAACGTCTCTAGCTTGTTGACAGATCTGGATCCTGCATTTGGCCGAGTCTTTGTCTCCAGTTCCTGAACTTGAACCATTTGGCCTGCTGTGTTGCCTGTTGATCTTTTACCTGCTGACCTTGGATTCAGTGGCTGCCTGAATTGAGAGATGCCTCCAGCTCCAGTGGGCCTGGAACAAGAGGCAGAGCTGAAGCTCACGGTCAAGGGGCTTTCACATAGCCCCTAGAGCTTGTACTCTGAATTCAGACTTGTAGTCTGCTAAACTAAAAAAGCCAGGGAGAAGACAGAGCAAGCAGCAGCAGGGATCCAAGTAAGGGGAGGGACCCAGGCCCCACCCCCAAGAGGCAGGAAAGGGGGAAAGAAAAGCCAGCGAACAGCGGCAGGGATCCAGGTAAGGGGAGGACAGAGAGATTTGAACAGCTAAGGGAGACAGTGTTGTCTGTCAGTTTGTCATACTGTGGTGGCTTGCATGTTGCTGTGAGGCTTGAGGCTGTGCCACTGGTGTTCCAAGATCCAGCAGGGTTGCACATGGTACACAGGTTTCAACGCAGCTTACAGACTGAGACAGATTAGGAAGAAGGAAGAGGCCATCCACTTCTCAAAGACTGGCCAGGGAAAACCATACAAATAGCAGAGAAACACTGTCTGGTACATTACTGTACAACTTTATGAATAGCCCAGAAACATTGTCCAATACAGTACAGGAGGACAAGCCCCTTAGGTCGGAAGGCTCTCAAAATACGACTGGGAAAGAGCTGCCTCATCAGAGTAGAACCAATCTTAATGATATGGATAAAGTAAAGCTTTTGAGACCTCTATTTGCTGATGTGGCATGACTCAAATTGGGGAGAAACAGCTGCAAACGTCCATTAATAATCGGAACATGAAATGTATAAAGTATGAATCTAGGAAAATTCGAAATTGTTAAAAATGAAAGGGAATGCATAAAAATTGATATCCTAGGCATTAGTGAGCCGAAATGGACCGGTTTTGGCCATTTTGAATCAGAAAACCATATGATATACTATGCTGGGAATGACAGTATGAAGAGGAATGGTGTGGCATTCATCATCACAAAGAATATTTTAAGATCTGTCCTGAAGTACAGTGCTGTCAGTAGTAGGATAATATCCGTATGCTTACAAGGAAAACTAGTTAATATGACTGTTACTCAAATTTATGCACCAGGCACCAAAGCCAAAGATAAGGAAATTGAAGATTTTTATCAACTTCTGCAATCTGAAATTGACCAAATGTGCAATCAAGATGTGTTAATTATCACTGATGACTGGAATGCAAAAGTTGGAAACAAAGTAGTTGGAAAATTTGGTAGTTGGAAAATTTGACTTTGGTGACAGAAATAACACTGGAGACCACATGATAGAATTTTGTAAAACCAATGACTTATTCATCACAAACACCTTTTTTCAACAACACAGATGGTGGTTATACATGTGCACTTTGCTGGATGGAGTACACAGGAATCAGGTTGACTATATCTGTGGCAAAAGGTGATGGAAAAGCTCAATATCTTCAACCAAAATCAGGCCAGGAGCTGATTGTGGAACAGACCATCAACTGGTCATATGCAAGTTCAAGTTCAAGTTGAAGACAATTAAAACAAGTCCACAAGAGTGAAAGTATGACCTTGAATATATCTGTCCTGAGTTTAGAGACCATCTAAAGAATAGATTTGTGTGTTGAAAACCAATGACTGAAGACCAGAAGAATCGTGGGATGACATCAAGAACATCATCCATGAAGAAAGGAAGAGGTCATTAAAAAGACAAGAAAAGAAGAAAAGACCAAAATGGATGTCAGAAGAGACTCTGAAACTTGCCCTTGAGCAGAGAGTAGCTAAAGCAAATGGAAGAAATGACAAGATAAAAGAGCTGAACAGCAGCTTGAGCAGACAAAGCCAATTACTATAATGAAATGTGCAAAGACCTGGAGTTAGAAAACCAAAAGGGAAGAACACGCTTAGCATTTCTCAAGCTGAAAAAACTGAGGAAAAAATTTAAACCTTGAGTTGCAATATTGAAAGATTCTATGGGCAAAATATTGATGCAGGAAGCATCAAAAGAAGATGGAAGGAATGCACAGAGTCACTGTACCAAAAGGACTGGTCGATCTTTATCCATTTCAGGAGGTGGCATATGTTCAAGAACCAGTGGTGTTGAAGGAGGAGGTCGAAGCTGCACGGAAGGAATTGGCAAAGAACAAGGCTCTAGGAATTGACAGAATAGCCATTGAGATGTTTCAACAAATGGATGGCCCACTGGAGGCACTCACTCAGCTATGCCAAGAGATTTGGAAGACAGCTACCTAGACAACTGACTGGAGAAGATCCACATTTGTACCCATTCCAAAGAAAGGTGATCCCACAGAATGTGGAAATTATCGAAGAATATCTTTAACATCACATGCAAGTAAGATCTTACTGAAGATAATTAAAAAATTATTACAGCAATGTATTGACAGAGAACTTCCAGAGGTGCAAGTTGGATTCAGAAGAGGATGTAGAACGAGGGATATCATTGCTGATGTCAGATGGATCTTGGCTCAGAGCAAAGAATACCAGAAAGATGTTTACTTGTGTTTTATTGATTATGCAAAAGCATTTAATTGTGTGGATTTTAACAAATAATAGCTAACATTGAGAAGAATAGGAATTCCAGAACACTTAATTGTACTCTTGAGGAAGCTGTACATAGACCAGGAGGTTGTCGTTTGAACAGAACAAGGGGGCACTGCATGGTTTAAAATCAAGAAGGGAGTGCATCAGGGGTGCATTCTTTCACCATATTTTTTCAATCTATATGTTGAGCAAATAATCTGAGAAGCTGGATTAAATGAAGAAGAACATGGCATCAAGATTGGAGGGATAATTATTACCCTGTGATATGCTCGCAATACAACTTTGCTTGCTGAAAGTGAGGATGACTTGAAGCACTTACTGATGAAGATTGAAGAATACAGTCTGCAGTATGGTTTATAT
>NW_006921612.1:7452059-7454947 GCF_000298275.1 Orycteropus afer afer
GCAAAGATGTCTCCCTGAGGACTAAGGTGTGCCTGACACAAGCCATGATATTTTTAATCGCCTCATGTGTATGTGAGAGCTGGACAATGAATAAGGAAGACCGAAGAAGCATTGATGCTTTTGCTGGCGAAGAATTCTGAAAGCACCATGGACTAACAGATCTATCCTGGAGGAAGTGCTGTTGGAATACTCCCTGTAAGTGAGAATGGCCAGACGTCGTCTCACCTTCTTTGGTCATGTTGTCAGAAGGGACCATTTCCTGGAGAAGGATGTCATGCTTGGTAAGGTGGAGGGTCAACGAAAAAGGGGAAGGCCCTCAATGAGATCGATTGACACAGTGGCTGCGGTGATAGGCTCAAGTATAGCAAGGATTGCAGAGCTGGTGTGGGACTGGGTGGTGTTTTATTATGAGTTGTAGACAACTCCACAGCACCTAACAACAGTCTGCTAAACTGTAACAGAATAAATTCCTATTTGTTAAAGCCCCACGCTTGTGGTGTTTCTGTTAGAGCATCACTAGAGAACCATGACAAGGTCTTCTGCAGCAGATTTGCCCAGTACAGTCCGTCCCAGTGCAATCCTTTGTTTGATTTCTTGACTGCTACTTCTATGAGTATTGATTGTGGATCCTAGTAAAGTGAAATTCCTGACATCTTCAGTATTTTCTCCATTTATCATGATGTTGCTTATTTGTCCATTTCTGAGGATTTTTGTTTTCTTTATGTTGAGGTATAATCCATACTGAAGGCTGTAGTCTTTGATCTTCATCAGCAAATGCTTCAAGTCTTCTTCACTTTCAACAAGCAAAGCTGTGTCATCTGCATATCACAAGTTGTTAATGAGCCTTCCTCCAGCCCTCATGGTGTGTTCTCCTTCATAAAGTCCCGCTTCTCAGATTATTTGCTCAACATACAGATTGAATAAGAATGGTGAAATTTTGAATGGTAGAATATTCTTTTTGAGCTAAAGATACATAACTAGCATTTTGGTCTTTGTCATGGAGCTGAAATTACTCTTGGCTATTATAATGTCCAGGAGCTCTGGTAGCGTAGTGCCTAAAGCACTTGACTGCTAACCAGAAGGCTGGCGGTTCAAACCCACCAGCCATTCCTCGGAAGGAAGATGGGGCAATCTACTTCCATAGTGATACTGCCTCGGAAACCCAAACCCAAGGAGGGGTCGCTATGAGTCGGTCTGACTTGACGGCACATAACAACAACAACAAAAAAAACAACATTATAATGTCCAGGAGCCCTGGTAGCATAGTGCCTAAGGCACTCAACTGCTAACCAGAAGGCTGGTGGTTCAAACACACCAGCCACTCTTCGGAAGGAAGGTGGGCAATCTATTTCTGTAGTGATATTGCCTAGAAAACCAAAGGAGGGGTCCCTATGAGTTGGGTCCGACTCAATGGCAAATAACAACAGCAGCATTATAATGTTCCTCCTCCTTCAAGTTGCGCTGCCTATCCCCTACACCCACACCCACCTGTCCCCAAATCAGAAGACAAAGAAAGGAAAAATGTTGAAATGTGCCACAGGCCTCTTGTCTTTTTTTTTTTTTTTTTTTTTAAAAACAAACTAATTTCTTAGTGCTAAACTTTGCCTGGTGGGGCTGGGGGTAGGGGAGTAGTGGTAGTAGTTACCCATCACTGCTGTATACCTATTTCTGGAGGACACATTTTAGGCACTTACCACGAGATAAAGACAGAATGTTTCTTAGAAGGGAATAGTTTACGGTAAATTGGTTGACTTTTTTGAATTTTTTGAACATTTTATTGTGGTTTGGGTGAGAGTTTACAGAGCATATTGGTTTTCCATTTAACAGTTTATACCTATTTTTTTTTCATGATATTAGTTGGAATCCCCTCAGTGTAACAACATTCTTCTCTCCGGGTTCCCTGTTTCCATTAGTCCTTCTTTTCTACTCTTTCCTACCTTCTAAACTTTGTTTTTGGACAAATGCTACCTTTTTTTGTCTCATCTCGTTGATTGTTCTGAGGAGTATATTCCTTACAGGTGTTATTGTTCATTTTATAGGCTTGTAGGCTTTTATAGGCTGAAAGGTGATGTCTACGGGTGGTTCAATTCCAAGTTTGAAGAGTATCTAAGGGGCATACTCTCAGGGGTCCCACCAGTCTCTTTCAGACGGGTAATTCTGGTCTTTTTTATGATTTTGTGTTTTGTTCCACATTTTTCTGTTACTCTGCCTAGGACCTTCTATTGTGATCCTTACCAGAATGACCAGTATCATCAGCTGAGCGTATTCTGATTCTTCTAGTCTTAGGGTAGTGGAGTTTGTAGTTTGTGTGATCCATTAGTCCTTTGGACTAAGTGTTTCCTTGAGTCTTTGATTTTCTTGACTCTTCTTTGCTCTGGATGGGGAGAAACCAGTGGTTGTATTTTAGATGGGCACTCGCTAGTTTTTAAGACCCCAGTTGCTACTCACCAAAGTAGGATGTAGAACATTGTCTTCGTGGACTATATTATGCAAATTGACCTAGAAGTCCCCCAAGGCTGTGGTCCTTAGTCCCTAAGCCCAGTGACTCAGTCCCTCAGGGTGTTTGGTTATGGCTGAGAAGTTTTCATACCTTTGTCCCCTGTATGCTCTAATATATATGCAGATTTGAAGCATGTACATATACGTATGTAGACATATCCTCTGCCAAATACATGTGTTTGTATATGTATATATGCATGCTTATTCATGAGTGCACTCCTATACAGCAACCCACACCTGTTCAGCTTGCATACTTATGTATGTTGTTGTTGTTACGTGCCGTCGAGTCGGACCTGACACATAGCGACCCCTCCTTGGGTTTCTGAGGCAGTATCACTACAGAAGTAGATTGCCCCATCTTCCTTCCGAGGAGTGGCTGGTGGATTTGA
>NW_006921612.1:7457012-7457806 GCF_000298275.1 Orycteropus afer afer
ATGTTGATCTTATATCCTGCGACTTTGCTAAATCCCTCAATTAGTTCCAGTAGTTTTTTGATTGAATCTCTTGGGTTTTCTAGGTATAGGATAAGAGTGTTTCTTTTTGCTTGTAAACCTTTTCTTGATTTTTTATAATAGTGGTCTCACACAGTATTTGCCCTTTTGTGATTAACTTGTTTCACTCAGCATAATGTCCTCAAGGTTCATCATGTTATGAGATGTTTCACAAATTCATCATTACTGTTTAACATTGTGTAGTGTTCCATTGTGTGTATATACTATAGTTTATCCATCCATTCATCTGTGGGCACTGCAAAAAGGACAAGGAGGCCACATGCTCTGACCTCCTCTAATCCCACAAGAGGAAGACAGAATTACCATAAATAGCCTAAGACCTATTCCTGCGACGCCAGACATGCTGCCTCCCTCCAGCCCTTTCTCCCACTGTTCCTCCCAAAGCACCCACCACCTCTCTCCTGGGTTCAATAATTCGCTGCAGTGGCCACACAGAACTCACAGATTACAGGGTTTATTGGGGAAGCACCAGGCTACAATTCAAGTTCAGGAAAAACGCTCAGTCTCTCTCTCAGCCCGCTGTCTCTCAGCCAAGTCTCTAACAGTCTGTCTCCCAGCAGTGCATGTCCCTCAGTGTCTTACTCAGCAATGCGTGTCTCTTGCGTCTCTTTCCCAGCAGTACATGTCTCTTTCAGCAGCACGTCTTCCTCAACCAGCAGTCAGAGAGAGTTCTGCCTCCAGGAGGCCTCCTTTTGAGCTTGGCAGAGTGGCCAAAC
>NW_006921612.1:7459266-7460958 GCF_000298275.1 Orycteropus afer afer
CACCTGAGAGTGAGCCTCCCATAACATTGTGTTGTGCCACGCCCAACAGAAATAACCCAGGTGGATAACATTTACAATCAGGAGCTCCTCAGTTGCTCATTCCACCACTGAGTTTACAATGACTTATGGGTAGAAAAGCCATACTAAGTAATTTACTACACTGCAGGCACTTAGGTTATTTCCATCTTTTTGCAATTGTAAATATAGCTGTGATGAATGTGGGTGTGCATATGTCTATTTGTGTCATGGTTCTTGTTTCACCTAGGATATATACCTAGTAGTAGGATCTCTGATCATATGGTATCTCTATTTCTAACTTTTTTAAGGAAGTGCCACACTCTTTTTCACATGCTTATGTTATTTGACAGTCCCACCAGCATGTATGTGAGTTCTTGTCTCCCACAACCTCACCAGCCTTTGTTTTTTTCTGATAATTGCTATCATTGCAGGGGTTAGATGATAGCTTGTTGGTTTGATTTGCATCTCTCTAATGGCTAATAATCCTGAACATTTCTTTACGTATTTGTTGGCTGCCTGAATGTCTTCTTGATGAAGTATCAGTTCATGTCCTTTGCCTATATTTTGTTTTGACTATTTTTTGTTGAAGTGTTGAAATTTTCTATGAATTATAAAGATTAGACCCTTGACAGTGTGTTGTTGTCAATTTTTTTTCCCAATCTGATCTTTTTACTCTTTTGGAAAAGTCTTTTGGTGAGCATAAGTATTTAATTATAGGAGATCCCATTTACCTAGTTCATCTTCTGCTGTTTGTGCATTTTTAATTATGTTTGGTATTTTCTTTATGCCATATATTAGGACCTTGAGTGTTGTCCTTGTTTTTTCTTCCATAATCTTTATAGTTTTAGGTTTATACTTAGGTCTTTTGAATTAGTTTTTGTGTATGGTGTGAGGTATGGGTCCCATTTCATTTTTCCACAGATGTTGTTGTTCTTGTTAGGTGCCATCGAGTTGCCTCCGAGTCATAGCGACACTGTACACAGCTGAATGGAACACTGCCCGGTCCTGCGCCAGCTCCGCGATCCCCACTATATTTGGCCCCATAGCCATAGCCAATTTTGCAGCACCATTTGTTAAAGAGACTATTTCTTCCACTTTTTAAGGGACTTTTGCCCGTTGTCGAAGATCAGCTGTTCATAGGTGGATAAATTTATGTCTGAGTTCTTAGTTCTGTTCTATTGGTCTATGTATCTATCATTGTAGTAGTACCAGGGTGTTTTGACTAATGTGACTATATACTAGGTCCTGAGAAAAGTAGTTTGAGGCCTGTTACTTTGTTGTTTTTCTTCAGTAATATTTTATTTATCTGGGCCCTCTTTCCTTTCCTTATAAAGTTGGTGAATAATTTTTCCATCTCATAAAAGAATGTTGGAATTTGTATCGGGATTGTGTTATATCTGTAGATTAGTTGACATTTTCACAGTGTTAGGTCTTCCTATCCATGAACATAGTGTGTTTTTCCATTTTTGTAGATCTCTTGATTTATTGCAGTAGTGTTTTGTTGTTTCTTTGTGTAGGTCTTATATGCCTCTGGTTAGATTTTTCCTAAGTATTTTAGCTTTTGGGGGGGGGTATTATAATTGCTCCTCCGGGAGCAAGGTAAGCATGGGCGGGCTTATGCTTACTCACTGATCTGCACTGAACACTTTCCCTTGTTACCCTCCCGAGAGGGAC
>NW_006921612.1:7465786-7469720 GCF_000298275.1 Orycteropus afer afer
GTGGTTGACAGTGATGGCTGGGCACCATGTAGTTCTTCTGGTCTCATGGTTATATAGGCTGAGGATCACATGGTCTACTTGGACTAATTGTTTACATGCATCTTTGGTTTTCTTCATTCTTCTTTGCTCTTGACTCTGGACGGGAAGAAACCCATCATTGCATCTAGATGGCTGCTTGCAAGTTTTTAAGAACCCAGTCGCTACTCATCAAAGTAGGATGTAGAACATCTTGCTTTGTTTAGTATGCAGTATATTATGCCAGTTGAGCTTGTCATCTGTGACTAGGATCCAGAGCCCACAGGTCCACTTACTCACTCCCTCAGGGTAGCTGGTGGTGGCCAAGAAGCCACCACAACCTTGCCCCTTGTCAGCTTTACTATACATCCAGATAAGGATAATTTTACTTCTTCCTTATCAATTTGAATGCTCTTTATTTCCTTTTGTTGCCTTAATTGCTCTAGCTAGGACTTCAAGTACAATGTTGAATAAGAGTGGTGATAAAGGGCATCCTTGTCTGGTTCCTGTGCTGAAGGGGAATGCTTTTAATTTCTGTTTGTTGAGAATAATGTTGGTTCTGGGTTTTGTCTAAATGCCCTTTATTATGCTGAGGAATTTACCTTCTGTTCCTATTTTGCTGAGAGTTTTTATTAGGAATGGGTCTTGGCCTTTGTTGGATGTCTTTTCCACCTTGAATGAGATGATCATGTGATACTTGCTTTTGTGTTGTTTATGTGGTGGATTACATTGGTTTTCTAATGTTGAGCCATCCTTGTGTACCTGGTATGACTACTAACTTGGTCATGATGTATTATTTTTTGATGTATTATTTAATTCTGTTGGCTAGAATTTTGTTCAAAATTATTGCATCTTATTAATGAAGGATATTGGTCTACAGTTTTCTTTTTTTTTGTGATGCCTTTGCCTGGCTTTGTTATCAGGGTTATGCTAGCTTCACAGAATGAGTTCAGGAGTATTCCTTCCTTTTCTATGATCTGAAATAGTTTGAGTAGCATTGGTGTGAGCTCTTCTCTGAATGTTTGGTAGAATTCTCCAGTGAAGCTGTCCTGGCCAGGGCTTTTTCATTGGGAATATTTTATTACCTCTTTAACCTCTTTTGTTAAGGGTCTGTTCAGTTTTTGTACTTAAGTTTGTGTGTTACCTAAGGAATGTAGTTGTTTGTGGGCGTTGTCAACTTTCTCTTAAGTTTTCAAATTTGTTGGCAGTACAGTTTTGCATAGTATTCTGATAAGACAGTGTTATGTCACCCATTTAGTTTCTTATTTGGGTTATTTGCATTTTTTTTTAAGCTTTTCTTTAAGAAGCTCTATTGGTGTAGTGGGTAAGGCACCTGGCTGCTAAGCAGAAGGTTGGCAGTTAAAACCCACCAGCTGCTCCACTGGAAGAAGATGAGGTAGCCTACTTCTATAAAGATTTTACAGCCTTGGAAACCCAATGGGGGTGACTATTAGTTGGAATGGAGTTGATGACAGTGGGTTTGGTTTTGGGTTTGGCTTTTCTTTTGTCAGTTTGGCCAGTGGTTTGTTGATTTTGTTGATCGTTTCAAAGAGTCAGCTTCTGATGGTCTTGATTCTTTCTGTTGTTTTTCTGACCTCTGTTTCATTTGTTTCTGCTCTAATCATTATTACTTCCTTTCTTCTGGTAGCTAGGCTTCTTGTTGTTCAAGTTGTAGGATTATTTTAAATTTTGGTTCTTTCTTCTTTGGTGTGTTTATTACTATAAATTGACCTCGCAGCATTGCTTTTGCTTTTTCCCAAACATTTTGGTAGATTATGCTGTCATTCTTATTTGACTTTAGGAGTTTTTTTGGTTGTATCTTTAAATTAATGTAAGAAACACTTTTTCAGGCAAGGTGTTATTCAGTTTCCATGTATACGATTTTTACCCTGGTAGCACAGTGCCTAAGACATCTGACTGCTAACCAGAAGGTTAGTGGTTCAAACCCAGCAGCCACTCTATAGAAGCAAGACTCAGCAATCTACTTCTGTAAAAATTTACCATCTCAAAAACCTAGTGGAGGTCACTATGAATTGGAATTGACTCAGTGGCAGTGGGTTTGGTTTTTTTCTTGTTGTTGATTTCCAATTTTGTACTGTTGTGATCAGAGAAAATACATTTTCAGTGTTTTGGATTTTATTGATGATTGCTTTATGGCTTAATATGTTATCTGTTCTGGAAAATGATCCAGAATTTGCACTGGAAAAGAATCTGTTGAGCGGAGTATTCTGTATATATCTATGAGGTCGAGTTTGTTATTATGGCATTAAGATCTTCTATATCTTTATTGAGTTTCTTTCTAGTTGTTCTGTCCTTCACTGAAAGTGCTGTATTGAAGTCTCCTATCATTACTGTGAAACTATTTCTCTTTTCAATGCTGTTAGAGTTTACTTCATGTATTTTGGAACTCTTTCATTGGGTGCCTCTATGTTTATTATGGTTATATGCTCTTATTGGATTGACTCTTAAGTCATTATTTATTGCCCTTTCTTACCTTTCATCTTGGATATTGGCTTCAAGTCTATTTTATCAGAGATTAATATTGCCACTTCTGCTCTTTTTTGATTATTGTTTGCATGGATATATTTTTTTCTAACCTTTGCATTTATTTATGTCGCTTTGTTAAGATATGTCTCTTATAGACAGCATATTGATGGGTCGTAGCTTTTTTGTAATGCATTCTGCTATTCTCTGTCTCTTTAAATAAACCATTTACATTCATTGTGATTATCGAAAAGTATGAATTTACTGCTGTCATTTCATCATGTTTTTCTTTTGTGGTGTTGACTGTTTCTCTTAATTTTCTGTGCTGAGTTCTTTTTTTTGTGGATTTAAATTTCCTTTCTTACTGTTTCTGTCTATTTTCTGACTGTTTTTTACTGTCTATTTGATTTTGTTCTTGTATTTTTCTGAATTCTTCTATTCTTTGTCTGTGTTCTTGATTTCTTAGACATCTCTATATATTCTTGATTTTGTGTGTGCTGACACTTTTTTTTTTTGATATGTAGGTTTGTTAACTTTATTTGATATTACTTTGAAATTTACCTTTATCTTTCTGAGTTTAAAGCAATCTTTTATTTCTTGATAGCTCCTTGACTTGTTTGCCATTTGAAAGTTCTATAGTTACTCCATTTATTCCCATTTATTTTGATGTTGTTGTCATTTACAGATTAATGTCTCTGGTTTCCTGTTTTCAGTCTTTTAGCTTTATTTTTGAGAATTCTTTATCTGGATTGGTATCTGGCTGATGCTGTCCAATGTCCTAATCACAGATTATTGTCTAGTGGTTTTGGTTCTTTGTCTGAAGAACTCTCTTTAATATTTCTTGTAAGGTTTGTCAAGGTTTTACAAATTCTATTAATATCTGTTTATCTGGAAATGTCCTGATTTTGCCATTGTATTTTAGGGGCAGTTTTGCTGGATATAGAGTTGTTGGTTGCCATTTTTTTGTCTTTCAAGTTTTTATATATGCCATCCCATTGGCTTCTTGCTTGCATGGTTTCTGCCAGGTACTTACAGCTTTCTCTTACTGGTTTCCCTTTGAAGGTAAATTTTTGTTTTTCCCAAGTTGCTCTGAAGATTATTTCTTTGTCTTTGGTGTTGGTGAGTTTGATTATGGTGTGTCTTGGTTACTTTCTTTTGTGCTTTATCATGTTTGGGATTTGATGAACTTCTTGGATAACTTCTTGTTTTTCATGATATTGGGGAATTTTTGTACCATCAAATCTTTGTGTGTGTTTTTTTTAAGCCTCTTCCTATTCTGGAATTCTGAGCACACATATATTTTTCCTCTTGAAAGTGCCTCACATAATTCTTAGGGGGTTTCTTCATTGCTTTTTCTGATTTTTCCTCAAGCAGATTGGTGTCAAGGGATTTGTCCTCTCTTTCAGTGATCCAGTATTCTTTTTTTTTTTTTTTT
>NW_006921612.1:7471365-7481771 GCF_000298275.1 Orycteropus afer afer
TTGTTGAACTTTGATACTAGTGCTGGAGCAAGATGGTATCTCATTGTTGTTTTGATTTGCATCTCTCTAATAGCTAATGAGTGATCCAGTATTCTGTTGATGCTGTTCTGCTTGTATATCTTTCTACTGAGTTTTCTATTTCTGAAATTTTATTGTTCATCTTTTGGGATTTCTAGTTGTGGTTTCTGTGTAGTTTCTAATTGTCTATTTTGTTATTTTGTTCTTGTATTTTTCTGAATTCTTCTATTCTTTGTCTGTGTTGTTCTTGATCTCTCGGACATCTCTATATATTAGTCTTTTCAATTCCTTACCAGGTAGTTCCATTACTATTTCTTTATCTGGTAGGTTTTCTTGTTATTTTGGTCACTTGCTGGAGCCATCTTGTCCTGCTTCTTTATGTGATTCAGTTTTGTCTGTTGTCTCCAAGGCATTAAAGTGTTATTATAGTCATTTACTCATTGCATGTTTGTTTGCTGCATCCTGATTTTGTTTTGTTTTGATATATCCAAGTAGGTGTTGCATGCATACTAGTCTGGTCACTAATCTGCAGAGACTCTCTTACCTGCTGTCTGTAAGAGGGTGGGGCCGCAGCTGGGTGTATTAGCACAGATTTCTATTCACTGGTCTTACAGGGCAGCTGAGAACGTAGCTGGTAATATGATATATCTGCCTGGCAGTCACCTGAGAGTGGGTACAGAGAACATTCTCTCTGGTCACTAAGTTGAGTGTTGTGCATGCACACTGCTGGTTGCTGGGTGGTTGAGGCAAGGGTGCTTGAGTTGTTAGTCATGGTGAATGGTACAAAAACTCTCACTGATGGTCCCAGTCAAGCAGTGCTGCGTGGGGGTGATTGGAGTGGACACAAGTCTCCAGTTGCAGGAGGAGGCAGTGCAGAGGGCGAGGCAGTGAGTGCCCACTAGGAGAGTGGTGTGCCCCTGACTGCTAGAGTCTGACTCTGCAAAATGTGTGCTGGCAGTCTCAGGTTTCTAGCTGAGGTGGCTGGAGGGAGTAGGAAGTGCATCTAGTCTGTAGGCCTCTGGTGCAGGTGGCTGAACTGAGAAGCAGGTGGGCCCCTGGAGTGGTTGGGTTGGTATAAGAGGGGACACTGCTATTTGATGGTCTCCTGGTGTGGGTAGTAGGCAGGGAAGGAGGCACTGCCATTCTTTGGGACTCCAGCGGTAGTGGTCAGGTGGAAAGGTTGGTGCCTCCAGTCAGCAGGTCCCCAATGTGGGTGGCTGAATGGAGAAGCAGGCACCAGTCTTTGGGTCCTAGTCAAGGGGAGGGCCGATGATGGGTGCTACCAGACCATGATCATGTGTGGGTGAAGGGGGTGGGTTGGGGGAGCATAGTGAGTGAGGTGAGTGTCCTTCACTTTTGCAAGTTGGGGAGCACTCCTCCCTGGCTCTGGACATGGATGCATAGTCACTCTTGCTTGTCAGCACCAGGTGATGGTGCCTTTGGCTAGGAACACCATACTTTGTCTCAGTATGCTGTACTCTCCAGGTTTGTTGGGCAGGGAGCCAGTGGTCCGTACTTCTCAGAGCGTACTGTTTTTGTACAGTGTCTCCTTCTGCTTGGCACTACATCTGATTCTTCAGCCTTAACCTTTATTGCTTAGGGTTCCAAAGTTATTATCTATATCTGACTGAGTTATTTTCATAGGTCTTTGCTGTAAGAGGTATGTTTTGAAGCTTCTGACTCTGCCACCATCTGCCTCATTTTTTTTAATTAGTTGATTTTTAAATTTTATTTTTGTAGTTGACTAGAGTGACAGTTTTTAAAAAGCCAGTTACTTGATACTTTGGTTCTGTATACAGTCGATTACCTGATTTATTACCTTTTATTCTGGTTAGAACACTTTAAGTTTGGGGCTAGGAGTAATTTCTTTGTTAGAGTTGTCAATGATAAATATTAACATACTAATGTTATTTTTTGTAATTGGTAGCCATTTTGCAGTGGCATTTGTAGATTTTGTGATACTTTGCAAAATGTGGTAAAGATCTACTTAATCTCTCTCTCATTTTCATACACAGATAGAGCTGATTGACAGAGTTGATGACATCTATCGGAATACTTCATGGGACAATGCAGGTTTTAAAGGCTATGGAATACAGATAGAGCAGGTATTTATCAATGGATTTGGCTTATATTACTGAGTTAAATTACGTAATATAACTATTTGTTACTTGTATTCAAAACCAAAAAATGTTTCTTTAACTTTAATCAGTAAATAAATATTTTCAAATGCCAGTGATTTTTCTTTTCTGATTAATCACATAGTGGTTTTACTAGTTATTTATGGATTATGAAGTTTTCTATTCTTAGGCATGTTTTAGACACAAAGCCTTTTTATCCCACTGTGGTCTCTGCCTTCTCTAAATTCATGCCTCATTTATTCCCTATATTTTTTTCTCTGATTATGCTTTATATCTTTAATTAGAATATAAACATCTGTACTTAGCACAAATTGTTGAATCCTTAGAGAATTTTGTCAAACTAGTTTTGTAAGTCATGTATTTACGCTAGTAGTGTAAATCTATAAGACATGTATTTATACATACAGAACCATTAGGCCTCTTTCCCCAAATACCTACTTTTGATTGCCTATAATCTGTTAATAGAGTGTGTACAATGATATACTAATGTCACCTTAATTATGTCTCAGCAAATGTTATTCCAAATTGGTAAGACTAATTAAAAACACTGTTCAAGGGTATTGACTTCGACAAATAGAAATTTTGATATGTAAGTTACATAAATTATTGTCACTATTTTTTCTGGGTGCTTTTAATATCTTTTTAGGTTCTGTGGTGTATAATTTAGAGAGTTTTTTTTCATACATCATCCATATAAATGTTAAACTTTTATAGTACTGGTATAAAACTAAGATAATTATATTTTCCTTTTCTATTCTCTTACTTTTTGCATTTTTTGAGTTATTATTTTGAATAGGTAGTGTATACACAGAGTACAAAAACCAGTGAAGAGTATGTCTCCTCAACCTCTGTCCATTGTAAACCCAGTTCTTTTCCCCAGAGGCATCCCTGTCGCTAGTTTGGTATGTATCCAAACTATGATTTTTAGGCATGTATAATGTGGGTGTAGGTGTGTATTTGGAACAGTGACAGTTTGTAGTACACCATTGTACCGTGGTTTCAGTTCATGAAAATATTGAAGATTATTTTGTATTGTACTTATAAAGCTGCCTCACTTTTTTAAATAGCTTTATCATTTTCAAGTTTTAAAGAACCAATAAATAAAGCTCCTTTAATAACTTGGAACCAACTGAAAGACAGAGGAATAATATAGGAGATAAAAATATCACTTCATTAGTGATAAAAAAAATAGACTAGAACATGTGGTTTAGATGTCTAGCTGTGGTGGGCATCCAAATATTTCATCTAGATTGACCTTTGACTACCTACCACCAAAGCTAAAAAGCCTGCCCCTAGGAAAAGTCTACCAGGATATACCCTCTGTGCAGGCAGTCAGGCAGATTCACAAGGGAGACACCCAGAAACAACTGAGCTAAGCATGGCTTTGTTCTTTTTCCCAAACTCACCATCTGATATGTTCTTTCTCCTCCTTTGGAGAAAAGCTTGTATCTTGTTTTTCTTTTTTCTTATTACCAAGTTTAATATAAATTTGTCTGAACTACATGTTCAAAGAAGATCATTATTCTTTATAATCTTTTATTCCTGTGGTGTACAAAGTGATGTATATCTTATCATTTTACATTTCTTAATTGTTAACTACATTTGGAATAAATATTTTAGGCTCCTGTGACCCAGCCTCACATTTTTTCTGACTAAATAGAGAGGAAATGAAAATTTAGGAGTACATTTTTAACTTTATAAATTGTCCATTGACATATTTATTTCCCATGCCATATGTTTCTCTGTTTTTAAACACTGAATATTATTGCTGAAGAACTTATGGAATTTTTGTTAGAAAATATCTGTTCTAGAATGATAACCAAACCAAAAAATCCGCTGTTGGTGAGTCAATTCCGACTCACGACGACACTATAGAATAGAGTAGAACTGCCTATGGGGTCTCCAAGGCAGTAATCTTTGTGGAAGCAGACTATCTCATCTCTTCTGTGGAGTAGCTGGTGGGTTCAAACTGACAACTTTTCAGTTAAGCCAAGTCCTTAACCATTGTGCCACCAGGGCTCCTTTTTAGAATGACAGATGGTCTATTTTTGAACAGATAAAACAATATAGTACCATTTCTGAGTCTAAATGACTTCTTCTGAAGTGTTCTAAGTATATTATCTCTTTAAGTATAGATTCGCATTCTCAAGTCTCCAGAAAAGGTAAAACCTGGTGAAAGGCACTATAATATGGAAAAAAGTTATCCAAATGAAGAAAAGGATGCTTGGGATGTGAAGACATTGCTAGAGGTAGGTCATGGAATCTTACATGTGATGCTGTTAACAAGAAGTTCCTCACCAGTAGATTCTTTTTTGTACCATTTTCTGATTTCTAATATATAAATCCTATCTATATTAATGAAGGGATATATTAGAAAAGGTTATTAGAAACCAGAAACACTGTACTTCAGCTGATCCGACATTGAGTCCATCCTCTATAGCAGGGCAAACAACAAGATAAACCAAATCAAACCAGACTCACTGCTGTCGAGTTGGATCCGACTAATAGTGACCCCTCCTAAACAACAAGATAGGCAAAGGAAAAAAAAAACAATGTGGAAAAGAAAAATGTTATAAGGTAGTGTTCTTAACCTTAATATTTCTGAGAATCTCATGAGGTAATGGATCTTCTCTAAAAAATAGAAAGTGTACCATATATAGGAGCTCTAGTAGCATAGTGCCTAAGGCACTTGACTGCTAACCAGAGAGGTTGGCGGTTCACACCCACCAGCCATTCCTTGGAAGAAAGGTTGGGCAATCTACTTTTGTAGTGATACCGCCTCAGAAACTCAAGTAGGGGTTGCTATGAGTTGGGTCCGACTCCATGGCACATAACAACAACAATGACAACAACAACATAACCATATATAAATATTTTGCATATTATTGTGTTAATTCAGGTCTACCTGAGGCTTAGCAGTGAACCTATTAGGGCAATAATTATCAAATGATATGAAAGTGTATTGAACAGTAGAAGTACAACTTGGAGATCTAAAATTCTCTATTTTTGTTGTTGTTGTTATTTGCCGTTGAGTCGGCCCCAACTCATAGCGACCCCTCCTTGGGTTTCCGAGGCAGTATCATTACGGAAGTAGGATTGCCCAACCTTCCTTCCGAGGAGTGGCTGGTGGGTTTGAACCGCCAGCCGTCTGGTTAGCAGTCAAGTGCCTTAGGCACTATGCTACCAGAGCTCCTGAAAATTCTCTATAGGAATTTAAAAAAAAATTGTTTTTTTTTCTGGTAATAAATACAAAGATAGTATAAACATTCTATCTTAGGTGGATTCTTGCCTTCTAACAGAATTCTGCCACATGATTTTAGTGTCTTGAGTTTGTGTGTACTATTGTTTTGTTGTAAAATGGCCTTCTGTGAAGTGATAGTGTTTATCCTTTGATGTGTTGGTGTGTTAGTTTTCTATTGTTAACTCTAACAAATTACCACAAATTTAGCAGCTCTTTTCAACAACAGTTTCATTATTTATCTCATAGTTTCTTTGGGATAGTATAGGCCCGGTGTGGCTCATCTGGATTCTTTGCTTAGGATCTTAGAAGGTAGAGATCAAGTTTTCAAAGCTTGAATAGAATTGAAGGCTATTATCAACTCTATCCAGATTGACAACCGTGAACTGTTATATCTGAAAACAATTCTGGCATCCCTTATCTTATTTATTTATTTATTTTTGCACAGAGTACCTTTATTAAAATATAATTTACCTGCAATAACATGTGCATATTTAAAATAATGCAATTTGATAAATATTGGACATGTGAAATCATCACTGTAATCAAGATAGTGAACAAATCTATTTACCTTCTCAAGCTTCCTCTTGCCCCTTTGTATTCCCTTCCTCCCATCTCTTCCTAATACCTTATTTAATTCACCAGCCACCTTGAAAGGTAGGTTGAGGCGGTGGTGGTGGTGTTATGTGCTGTCGAGTCAGATCAACTCATGGCGACCCCTCCTTGGGTTTCCGAGGTGTTAATCACTATGGAAGTAGATTGCCCAACCTTCCTTCTGAGGAGTGGTTGGTGGGTTTGAACTGCCAGCCTTCTGGTTAGCAGTCAAGTGTCTTAAGCACTATGCTACCAGAGCTCCTTAGGTTGAGGTAGCACCATTATTTTTTAAGCAGTCTTGTTGTTGTTGTTGTTATGTACTGTCAAGTTGGATCCGACTCATAATGACCCCTCCTTGGGTTTCCGAGGCAATATCACTACGTAAGTGCATCACCCAACCTTCCTCCAAGTAGTGGCTGGTGGGTTTGAACTGTCAGCCTTCTGGTTAGCATTCAAGTGCCTTAGGCACTATGCTTAGAAGGGTTAAATGACTTAAAAAAACAAAAAACCCACTTCCATTGAGTCAATTCGACCTCATGGCTATACCCCCATTGGGTTTCCAAGGTGTAATTCGTAACTCTTTATGGAAATAGATTGCCTCATCTTTCTCCTGCAGAGTAGCTGGTGGGTTTGAACCACCAATCTTCTCGTTAACATTCAAATGGCTTACCTAGTACACTGCTAGAGCTCCTTGGTTAAATGACTTACCCATAATTAATTATGCAGCTAGAATGGTGGCGCCAGAATTAAACAGCCAGAAGTTCTAACTCCCAGAGCAGCTAAACCTTTATACCCCTCTACTTTTCTCTGGACCTTCAGATGACCTGTGTCAGGAGAGCACCAGAAGGAAAGAACCACCTATATCTATCTACGGATCCTCCTCTCTAGTTCTCTTCCCTAAGGGTCCTGGAAGCCTCACTCTGTTATCATATTGTTGTTAGGTGTTGAATTGGTTCTGACTGATAGGGACCTTGTGTACAACAGAACAAAACACTGCTCAGTCCTGTGCCATCCTCACAATTGTTGCTATATTTGAGCCCATCGTTGGATTCCCCATTTCAGTCTGTCTTGTTGAGGATCTTTCTCTTTTTTGCTGACCCTCTACTTTACCAAACATGGTGTCCTTCTACAGGGACTGGTCCCTCCTGATACATGTCCAAAGAAAATGAGATAAAGTCTCCCTTCTAAGGAGCATTCTGGCTCTACTTTTTCCAAGACACATTTGTTCTTCCTTCTGATAGTCCATGGTATATTCAATATTCTTCACCAACACTATGATTCAAAGGTATCAGTTCTTTAGTTTTCCTTATTCATTGTTGAGCTTTCACAGGCATATGAGGCAATTGAAAATACTGGGGCTTGGTGTCAGACACACCTTAGTTCTCAAAGTGACATCTTTGCTTTTAACACTTCCATGAGTCTTTTGTAGCAGATTTGCCCAATGTAATACATTGTTTGATTTCTTCATTACTGTTTCCATGGGCATTGATTATGGAAACAGTAAAGTGGAATATTTCACAACTTCAATCTTTTCTCCATTTATTGTGATATGTCTTACTAGTCCAGTTATGAGGATTTTCGTTCTCTTTATGTTGAGGTGTAATCCATACTGAAGGCTATAGTCTTTGATGTTCATTAGTAAGTGCTTCAAGTCATCTTCACTTTCATCAAGCAGAGTTGTGCCATCTGCATATTACAGGTTGTTAATGAGCCTACCTCTTATCCTAATGTCATTTAGTCCAGCTTCTTGGATTATTTGCTTAGCACTGTCAAAATGCTAAGGGCAATCTTTTGGGAACATTTCACTCTTGATACAGGAATTTTTGATCTCTTATTTTAAGCATTTTTAAAATCGAGGATTCTTAACTTGGGATCTCTGGACTGTTATCAATGTAATATGTGAAGTCCATTTAAATTAAGAGAAAAAAAAATTCCTTGCAAACCTCTAGTGTTGATTTCAAATTTTCATTTAAGTAACATGAAACTAGGTATGTGTGTATGCTTTTTTCCCTTTTATGATTGTAACTCCTGTATAGTTATAAAACCAAAACAAATTTAAAACTTAGAAAACCAGTAAGACTCTTAAAATACTTTAAAATCTGTTGTCTTTGAGTCAGCTCTGACTTATGGTGGCCCTTTGTGTCAGTACAACTGTGCTTCAGAGGGTTTTCAGTGGCTGATTTTTTGGAAGTAGATTGCCAGGCTTTTCTTCTAAGATGTCTCTTAGTGGACTTGAACCTCCAACGTTTTGGTTAACCACCGAGGACATTAATTATTTGTACCACCCAGGGACTCCTGAGGGATCTTTTTTGTTATGGGGAACTGAAATTCCCTGGAATAAATTCAGAGCTACTTGAACTGTGCAGAATTATAATGTCTTCATTGCTGTGCTATGTATTTTGACCAATTCTCTTAAGGAACAGTGATTTAGTTCTGAATAGCTATGAAAAACTACTAAGCTCTTCCATGTTGTGACATCCGCTAGACCATAGTCTCTGCCTTCTTGCTGTGTGGGTAGATTAGAGCCCTAGGCTAAGGGCTCTGTACTGCACAACTCTGGTTACTAGTGCAGTTATAGTTGTTTTTAGGTGCCATTGAGTTGTCTCCAACTCATAGCGACCCTGTGCACAGCAGAACGAAACACTGCCTGGTCCTGTTCTAGCCTCACGATCTATTTCTAGTGCAGTTACTTACGTATAGTACTTCTCTGGAATATTTAGCTGAAACGCCTTTTGTTGGATGAAACTGTTAATCTAATTAAGAATACGTGTTTGTTTATTTAAAGCAATTTAGCTTTGATATAGCTGAAGAAGCATCTAAAGTCTGCCTAGCACATCTTTTCACCTATCAAGATTTTGATATGGGAACTCTTGGGTTAGCTTATGTTGGTTCTCCCAGAGCAAACAGTCACGGAGGTGTTTGTCCAAAGGGTAAGTTTTTCAGTTTGTTATGTGAGTATGATACTGGAATAAAAAGCAGGTTGGCTGGGTTATATTATAATTTTGTATTTAACAAGCAATTTGTCTCTATTTCTTTCTCCTCTAGCTTATTATAGTCCTGTTGGGAAGAAAAATATCTATTTGAACAGTGGTTTGACAAGCACAAAGAATTATGGTAAAACCATCCTTACAAAGGTATGTTCTTTTGTTTTTTTAAAAGGAAAGACATGGAGTTTATTCTAATAGAACCTCAATTCTGGCACATCTTTCTCCCATGAAGTAGGCTATTAGGTTTTTGGTTAGTAGTATGTGCTTAAACACTGTGCCACCAGGTCTCCTTCATATGTTTATTTAGATATCTTTAAAAAGTAACATTATTTTCTGTTTCTGCCTAAAAGATGAACACACAGTGAACCCTGTGTGAGCCAGAACAGGACAGAACTACCTTGTTTTTCTGGGTCTTGAAGGTTTTCCACCTTTGGTAGGGTGCAGTCTTACTACTTCTCTATTGCTCATTTTGAGTTTTCCTTCTCTGACAGGTTTTCATTTTACGTAGGTTTTTGTTTTTGCAAGTTTTATTGTACATTCTTTGTGGAAAATAAGAAAAGTAAAAGCATGTTGTTGTTGTTGTTGTTGTTGTTGTTATGTGCCGTCGAGTCGGACCCGACTCATAGCGACCCCTCCTTGGGTTTCCAAGGCAGTATCACTATGGAAGTAGATTGCCCCATCTTCCTTCCAAGGAGTGGCTGGTGGGTTTGAACCACCAGCCTTCTGGTTAGCAGTCAGGTGTGTTAGGCACTATGCTACCAGAGTTCCTAAGTAAAAGCATAAAGATAAAACAAAAATTGCCTGTCAAATTCCTTTTAAAACACATCAGAGTCTTTGTTTTTCCTGAGGACATCCATTACTCTTGAAGCCCTCCATCATTAACTCCTATTGGGATACTTGTTTTCTTGTTGCTGTCATTTCAAGATGTCCCTGAACTTTCTCATTTCCTGGACCCCATATTCTTTCTCTTTTTTGATTGATACCATCATTTTCATGAAGCATATCCTTCAGAGTCTTTCTAAGACATGATACATGAGGGAAATTCTTGGATTTGGCATATCTGAAAAAGTCTTTCTTCTACTCTTAAACTTGATTGCTGAGCATATTCTCTGTTCCCTCAGAAATTGAAAGCATTGCTCCATTTTCTTCCATTCTTTCATGTTGCTGTTATTGTTGTCAGATCCTATCGAGTTGGCTCTGACTCATAGTGACCGTGTTTACAACAGAATGCAACACTGCTTGGGCCTGTGTCAGCCTCGCAATCTGCTATGCCTAAGCCCGTTGTTACAGTCAGTATATCAACCCATCTTGTTGAGGGGCTTCCCCTTTTTCACTAACCCTCCACTTTACTAAGCATGATATCCTTCTCCAGGGAATGGTCCCTTCTGACAACATGACCAAAGTAGGTGAGACAAAGTCTGGCCATTCTCA
>NW_006921612.1:7482071-7495469 GCF_000298275.1 Orycteropus afer afer
TGGTAGCATAGTGGCTAAGACACTTGCCTGCTAACCAGACGGCTGGCGGTTCAAACCCACCAGCCACTCCTCAGAAGGAAGGTTGGGCAATCCTGCTTCCGTAGTGATAACTGCCTCGGAAACCCAAGGAGGGGTCGCTATGAGTCGGGGCCGACTCTAAGGCACATTACAACAACAACAACAGTCTTCAGAGAGACATCTTTGCTCTTCAACACTTTAAAGAGGTCTTTTGCAGCAGATTTACCCAGTGCAGTACGTCATCTGATATATTGACTTCTGCTTCCATTGATGTTGATTATGGAACCAAGCAATATGGAATCTTGGACAACTTCAGTCTTTTCTTCATTTATCGTGGTGCTGCTTCTTGGTCCATTTGTGAGGATCTTCATTTTCTTTATGTGTAATCCATACTGCAGACTGTAGTTTTTAATCTTCGTCAGTAAGTGCTTCAAGTCATCTTTACTTTCAGCAAGCAAGGTTGCTTGCTGCATATCATAGGTTGTTAATGAGTCTTCCTCCAGCCCTGATTCTGCCTTCTTTATATAGTACAATTTCTTTGATTGTTTGCTTAGTGTACAGATTGAATAAATATGGTGAAAGGATACAGCCCTGATATACTTCCTTCCTGATTTTAAACCATGCAGTATGCCCTTGTTCTGTTTCAACAACAGCCTCCTGGTCTATTTACAAGTTCCTCATGAGCACAATTAAGTGTTCTGGAATTCCCGTTCTTCTCAGTGTTATCCATACTGTGTTATGATCCATACAATTGAATGTTTTTGCATAGTCAATAAAACACAAGTAAACATCTCTCTCGTATTCTTTGCTTTCAGCCACGATCTGTCTGACATCAGCAATGATACCCCTTGTTCCATGTCCTCTTCTGAATTCACCTTGCATTTCTGGAAGTTCCCTGTCAGTATACTGCTACAACCGTTTTTGAATTATCTTCAGCAAGATTTTACTTGCATGTGATGTTAATGATATTGTTCAATAATTGTCACGTTCTGTGAGATCACCTTTCTTTGGAATGGGTATAAATATGGATCTAGTCAGTTGCCCAGGTAGCTGTCTTCCAAATCTCTGGGCATAGACGAGTAAGTGCCTCCAGTGCAACATCTGTCTGCTGAAACATATCAATAGATATCCTGTCAATTCCTGGAGCCTTGTTTTTTTTGCCAGTTCCTTCAGTACAGCCTTGATTTCTTCCTTTAGTACCATTGGTTCTTGATCATATTCCACCTCCTGAAATGGATGAACATTGACCAATTCTTTTTGGTACAGTGACTCTGTATTCCTTCCATCTTCTTTTGATGTTTCCTGCATCATTTAATATTTTGTCCAGAGATTCTTCCAATATTGCAGCTTGAATTTTTTCTTGAGTTGTTTTGGCTTGAGAAATGCTGAGTGTGGTGTTCTGCCCTTTTGGTTTCTAACTCCAGGTCTTTGCACATTTCATTATAATAATTGGCTTTGTCTTCTCGGGCAGCTCTTTGAAGTCTTCTGTTCATCTCTTTTATCTTGTCATTTCTTCCATTCGCTGTAGCTACTCTCCCATTAAAGAGCATGTTTCGGAGTCTGTTCTGACATCCATTTTGGTCTTTTTCTCTTCCCTTCCTATCTTTTTAATGACCTTTTGCTTTCTTCATGGATGATATTTTTGATGTCATCCCACAATTACTCTGGTTTTCAGTCATTGGTGTTTGGTGCGTCAAATCTGTTCTTTAGATGGTCTCTAAATTTGGATGGGATATGAGCTGAATATTTACATTAGGTAGATATACTCCTTGGAGAGATCAATCATGGGAGAATAGAAGGGCAGTGTAAGCACAGGGAAATAGCTTGGGGCAGGCAGGAAAGGACACAGAAGAAGTAACTATGGGGACGAAGTAGGAAGAGAGCTGTTACATTGTGGGAAATTGCAGTCAATGTGATAAGACAAAAGGTATGTGAATTGCTGTATGGAAAATGAATTTGCTCTGTAAACTTTCACCCAAATCACGATAAAAAAAAAAAGAAAAGAAAAGAAACATTGTTTTGTTGTTCCTCAGTTTTCTTGTTTTTTCTCTTCTTGGCCCTCGCACCTCCTACCCAGGCCCGCTTAAATGCTTTGGATTTGAACAGTAGTGTGATTAGAAAGAGGGGAGAATGGTTGTTAGTTACATACAGCTAGCTAGCTATTTATCAGCACCAAACACTATGTGCCTTAAATGGCTGTTGTTTATTGTTTTGTTCTGAATGTTCCATACATCTTGTAAGTTACAAATTTTTAAATTGATACAAGTTCATCTTTACAGTACTGTTTTGATAGTATTAAATACAATCTTTAATTGCTGTAATTGATAGATGTAATTATAGTTGAGCTGTTATCCTTTTGTTGGTTTGATTAATGAGGACCCTATTTAAGACAGCATGGGCCAAACTGGGCAAAGTAGTTGATGATTGCATGTTGGGAAATAATATTTCTTTTGCATGATCCTTAAGGAGGCTGACCTGGTTACAACTCATGAATTGGGACACAATTTTGGAGCAGAACATGATCCTGATGGTCTGGCAGAATGTGCCCCAAATGAGGATCAGGGAGGAAAATATGTTATGTATCCCATAGCTGTGAGTGGAGATCATGAGAACAATAAGGTATGTATCTTTTAAAGCTTTTTTATGTGGTTAGGACAAAAAAAAAAAGAGGT
This sequence comes from Orycteropus afer afer, assembly GCF_000298275.1. Lineage (NCBI taxonomy): Eukaryota > Metazoa > Chordata > Mammalia > Tubulidentata > Orycteropodidae > Orycteropus > Orycteropus afer. The sequence continues at coordinate 7,484,762 of NW_006921612.1, forward strand.
TATGCTTAATTACCTTGAGAGCTCAAAAGTATTTCATTCCTAGTATTTCTTTAGGGATTGGACTGCAAATTACAAAGTACTGAAACTTAGTTGTGTGTTTCAGAGTAAAGTATGTCCATCTAAATCTGGGTAAAGCCATCATTTGGGTATTTATTATCCGGATTAATTGTGTGTAGATTTGGAAAATAGGTAGTAATGACTTGTTTTGAAGCTCTGCATTTCAGTGTCTGGTAGGCTTAGGCTTTATGTTAAAGTTTTCCTATCATTTTATTTACTAATTTTCATCATTTTATCTCTGGTACTTCACAATTTTCATGTTTCATGAATGTTTTCGGTAGCACACATCGAATTTTCTTTGGCTATACATTTATGTAAGCACTCCTGCAAAAAGTGCATGGAAGTCTTCTTCAGACCTTGTCTGACCTTGTGAGGGGAAACAGAGTCACCATCATTAGCCCAGGGCTTATTCCAGTGAGGCCAAACATACTACCCTCCAACATTTTTACTGATTCTGACACCAGCCTTCCCTTCCATGGCACTTACTGCCTCTCTGCTGGGTTCAATAATTTGTTGCATGGGCCTCACAGAATTCACAAACTCATGATTATGGGGATTATTAGAGAAGTAACAGGTTTCAATTCAGGTTCAGGAATGCACTCAGGATACAATTTTTCGATGAGGACAGTCTCCTCTCTGCTATACCCTCAGGCAAGGCTCTCTGGCCCTTGGCCTCTGTCCTGCTTGAGCAAGTATTACAGAGCTCTTTTAGCTTTGCTGATAAAGTACACCTACTTGCACCCCACTCCACCAGCAAGCCTCCTGGCCAAGGGCACACAGCTTTCTTGGTCTGTGGGCCAGAAAGCCCGTTGCTCCGTCTCCTGCCTCTTGGCTCTACTTCCACTGTCACTCAGCTGGTGTCTCTCTCTCAACTAGGCGTCTTTCAGCCTAGGATGCCCAGTGCAGGGATCTCTGGTCCAAGGACACACTCCACTTCACCTCCAGCTCTTCTCTCTTGATGGTAGTGAGATCCCCCTTTCTGCATCCAGGAAGGCTCATTTTAAGCCTGTCAGAGTGATAAAACTAACCAATCCCAACATCAGAGTTTTACACACCTTGTGTGCATGATCTCCCCCCCCCACACACACCCAGTAATCTGGTGGGAGTTACAAAGACTATGTCTAGAAAAGCTATAGCAAGTAATTCACTGCACTGCAACTCCCTTCCTCTCTTGCTTTGTATATTTTATTTTCTCTGTGCTTGATGACTTGTACCTAAGAAACTTTTTCCTACACATTTCTGCCTATTCTTCCAACTTGCCAAACACAAAAGAATTTTCCTTCTTTTTGATGGCTGTCTCTGTATTTTAAATCATGTATGTTGTAGTTCAGCACTGTCCAGTCGAACTTTCTACAATGATAGAAGGTTCTATGTCTGCTCTACTCAATATAATAACCAGCTCTGGTAGTGCAGTGCCTAAGGCACTTGACTACTAACCAGAAGGCTGGCAGTTCAAACCCACCAGCCACTGCTTGGGAGGAAGGTTGGGCAATCTACTTCGTAGTGATCCTGCCTTGGAAACCAAAGGAGGGGTCACTATGAGTCAGGTCTGACTCGATGGCACATAACAACAACAACATAACAGCCGTAAGTGACTACTGAGTACTTGAAATGTGGCTAAAGAGACTGAGGAACTGAATATTTAAAATTTGATTTATTTACCTCCAATAGAAAGCTGAGATCATCACATCTAAAAACAATACATTCATATATATAAAGTAGATCCAAATTCTTTATCATGATCACCACCCAAAACAGAAATAAAATGTTGCATGAATTAAAAAACTCCCTGTTCATTACAGAAAGGTTTATGAAACTTTTTTTTTTTAAATTTTGGAAAGTTTACACAGCAAGTTAGTTTCCCTTCTAACACTTTCTATACAAATTATTCTTTGATATTGTTACACTTTTCACAATGTGTCATATTTCTGATTCATTCTTTTTCTGGTTGTACCATTTCTAGTACTCATGAGTATTGTATGAGGTGAAGCTGATAGTATTTAAGTAGACTAGGGACTACTGTGAAGACCCAACCTTAAGAAATAACTATACTTGCATGACATATATTTTTACAAAATAACAATGAAAAAAGAGCGAGCAGCTGTAGAAGGTACTTACGTGCAACCAAATATCTCATGGGATTTGGCTTTCTTGGTTTGGAGGTTTAGTGTCATGGTTTCATGAGAGATCCCAGGTAATTGGCCTAATACTACTTTTTTAGTGCTTCTGTTCTACCTCCTACTTCGTTTTATGGTCCCTGGAGTCTTAAAAGACTGCAAGTGGTTATCCAAGGTACAACTGTTGTTTTTCTATTTGCTGGAGCAAGAGAGAAAGAAGGAGAGTCAGGAATAGAAAGAAGAAGTGAAATACATGGCTAATTGCCTCCATTAACAACTACCTTCTGTGCCATGAGACCAGAACTAGGTGGTGCCCAGCAACCATTATTTAACATGTTGATCAAAGATTCTGTAGAAGAATCCTGATCAAAACGGGTAAACATGTAGAACAGATTCTCAAATATTCCTGGAATCTAGACTTTCTGGAGCCATTATGGGTAGATTAACCCCCAGACCTCTTGTCCTGAAATAATCTTTAAACTTTAAACCAAAAATATCCCTGAAGTCTTTCTTTAAACCAAATAATATGTTAGCTTATTTAATAAAGAATATTTGCCTTGACTGTCATGCTTTTTTGAAGAACTATCTATATGGGAAAGAGCTGTCTCATCAGCATAGAAGCAACTTTAATGATATGTAGAAAGCATAGCTTTCAGGACCTCCATTTCCTCATGTGGCATGAGTCAAAATGAGAAGAAACAGCTGCAAACATCCATTAATAATTGGAACATGGAATGTACGAAGTATGAATCTAGGAAAATTGGACGTTATAAAAAATGAATGCATAAAGGTTGGTATCCTAGACATTGTGAGCTGAAATGGACCGGTTTTGGCCGTTTTGAATCAGAATATTCTACTGTGCTGAGAATGACAAATTGAAGAGGAGTGGCATGGCATTCATCATCTCAAAGAATGTTGCACGATCTATCCTGAAGTTCAAATGCTGTCAGTGATAGGATAGTATCTATATGCCTACAATGAATACCAGTTACAACTACTATTATTCAAATTTGTGCACCAGCCACCAAAGCCAAAGATGAGGAAATTGAAGGTATTTTCCAACTTCTGCAGTATGAAATTAACTAAACATGCAATCAAGATATGATGATTATCACTGATGAATGGAATACAAAAGTTGGTAACAAAGAACTATCACCGGTAGTTGGAAAATTTGGCCTTGGTGATAGAAATGACACTGGAGATTGTGTGATAGAATTTTGCAAGACCAATACCTTTTTCAACAACACAGACAACAGCTATGCATGTGGACTTCACCAGATGGAGCACACAGGAATCAGATTGACTACATCCGTGGCAAGAGGTGATGGAAAAGCTCAAAATCTTCAGCCAAAACAAGGCCAGGAGCCAATTGTGGAACAGGCCATTAACTGCTCATATGCAAGTTTAAAGTGAAGTTGAAGACACTGAAAACAAGTCCACGAGAGCCAAAATATGACCTTGAATATATCCCTCCTGAATTTAGAGACCATCTAAACAATAGATTTGATGCACTGAATACCAGTGGCAGAAAACCAGAGGAATTGTAGGATGATGTCAAGAACATCATCCATGAAGAAAGCAAAAGGTCATTAAAAAGACAGGAAAGGAAGAAAAGACCAAAATGGATGTCAGAAGAAACTCTGAAACTTGCATTTGAGTGAAGAGTAGCTAAAGCAAATGGAAGAAATGACAAGATAAAAATGCTGAACAGAAGATTTCAAAGAGCTGCTCAAGAAGACAAAGTCAGTTATTAAAATGAAATGTGCAAAGACCTGGAGTTAGAAAACCAAAATGGAAGAACACACTTTCGGCATTTCTCAAGCTGAAAGAACTGAAGAAGCAATTCAAGCCTTGAGTTGCAATATTGGAAGATTCTATGGGCAAAAATATTGACTGATGCAGGAAACATCAAAAGAAGATGGAAAGAATACAGAGTCACTGTACCAAAAAGAATTTTTCGATGTTCATCCATTTCAGGAGGTGGCATATGATCAAGAACCAATGATATCAAAGGAAGAAGTGAAAGCTGCACTGAAAGAAGTGGTGAAAAACAAGGCTCTAGGAATTGATAGAATACCCATTGAGATGTTTCAACAAGCGGATGCCCCACTGGAGGCACCCACTTGCCTGTGCCTAGAGATTTGGAAGACAGCTACTTGGCCAGCTGACTGGAAAATATACATATTTGTACCCATTCCAAAGAAAGGTGATCCCGCAAAATGTAGAAATTATTGCACAATATCATTAATATTGCATACAGTTAAAATCTTACTGAAGATAATTAAAAAATGGTTGCAGCAGTATGTTGACAGAGAACTTCCAGAAATGCAAGCTGGATTCAGAAGAAGACATGAAATGAGGGCTATTATTGCTGATGCCAGTTGGATCTTTCCTGAAAGCAAGATGTTTACTTGTGCTTTATTGACTACGCAAAAGCTTTTGATTGTGTGGATCATAAGAAATTATGGATAACATTGAGAAGAATGGGAATTCCAGAACACTTAGTTGTACTCAAGTGGAACCTGTACATAGATCAAGAGGCCGTTGTTTGAACAGAACAAGGGGACACTGCATGTTTTAAAATGGAGAAGAGAGTGCGTCAGGGTTGTATCATTTTAGCACTCTTATTCAATCTGTACATTGAGCAAATAATCCAAGAAGCTGGACTATATGAAGAAGAACATGGCATCAGGATTGGAGGAAAACTCATTAACAACCTGTGATATGTAGGCCACACAACTTTGCTGAAAGTGAGACTTGAAGCATTTACTGATGAAGATTGAAGACTACAGTCTGCAGTAGGGATTATACTTCAATATAAAGAAAAGGAAAATCCTCACAGCTGGACCAATAAGCAGCATCATGATAAGTGGAGAAAAGATTGAAGTTGTCAAAGACTTCACAGTACTTTGTTCTATACTCAACACCAGTGGAAGCAGCAGTCAGGATATCACATGACATATGTTGTTGTTGTTGTTATGTGCCGTGGAGTCGGACCTGATTCATAGCGACCCCTCCTTGGGTTTCCGAGGCAATATCACTATGGAAGTAGATTGCCCCATCTTCCTCTCGAGGAGTGACTGGTGGGTTTGAACCGCCAGCCTTCTGGTTAGCAGTCAAGTGCCTTAGCTACTGTGCTACCAGAGCTCCCACATGACATGTAGCAATGGGCAAATCTGTTGCAAAATACCTCTTTCAAGTGCTGTAGAGCAAAAATATCTCCATGAAGACTAAGGTGAGCCTGATACAAGCCATGGTATTTTTAGTCACCTCGTATGCATATGAGAGCTGGACAATCAGTAAGGAAGACCAGAGAAGAGTCAATGCTTTTGAGTTGTGGTGTTGATGAAGAATACTGAAAGTACCATGGACTGCTGAAAGAACTAACAAATCTGTCCTAGAAGAAGTGCAGCCAAAATTCTCCCTTGAAGCGAGAATGGCCAGACTTCATCTCACTTATTTTGGTCATGTTGTCAGAAGGGACCATTCCGTGGAGAAGGATCTCATGCTTGGTAAAGTGGAGGGTCAACAAAAAAGGGGAAGCCCCTCAACAAAGTGTATTGGCACAGTTCCTACAGTGATGGGCTCAGGTATAGCAAGGATTGTGGAGCTGGCACATGACCAGGCAGTGTTTCATTCTGTACATATGGTCGCTATGAGTTGGAGACAACTAGATGGCATCTAAAAACAACAACATCTATATGGGATCAGATTGAGAACAGTAGCCAGAAAGATCAGTGTTACGGATTGAATTTTGTCCCCCCAAAATATATGTTAACTTGGCTAGGCCATGATTCACAGAATTATGTGATTATTCTCCATTTTGTGATGTGATATAATCTTATGTGTTGTAAATCCTAACCTCTGTGATGTTATTGAGGCAGGATTAGTAGCAGTCATGATAATGAGGTAGGATGCAATCTACAGATTAGGTTGTCTTTTAAGTCAATTTATTTTGAGATATAAAAGAGATTGACTAAGTGAGCAAAGATTCGAGGCACCTTAGTACCACCAAGAAAGAAGATCTGGGAATGGAGTGCATCCTTTGGACCCAGAGTTCCTGCGTGGTGAATCTCTTCGACCTAGGGGAAGGTTAATGCTAAGACACATGCAGACCATTAATGGATGCTAAGCCCACAGATGTTGAAACAAGACAAAGACTTTCCCCCAGAGCCAACAGAGAGAAAAAAACCTTCTAGAGCTGGGCCCCTGTGTTTGGACTTCTAGCCTACTAAACTGTGAGAAAATAAATTTCTGTTTGTTAAAGTCATCCACTTGTAGTATTTCTGTTATAGAAACACTGAGATAATTAAGACAGATAGGAAGCTTAGAAGGCAGTGAGTACATGATAATGGGGGAGGAACAATTCAGAAAAGGAGGGCAAGAATGAGTACACTACTTAAAGAATGTAATCATTGTTACTGAATTTTACATGTAGAAATTGATTTGGTATATATTTTGCTGTGTATGCTTTCAACAACAATAAATACTACACGTACTCCTCGCTTGTTGACCGTCTCATTATCTGACATTTTGCATTTACAACATTTGTGAAAAAAAATCTACTATATGACTATTTTGTGCATTAATGATATATGTCTGGCACTAATAAATGATCAGGTGTGAGGTAAGAGTAATACTGGCTGTGATGGTTAAGGTTATGTGTCACCTTGGCTGGCCTTGATTCTCAGTGGTTTGGCAGTTAATGCAGTAATTGAATTTGGCAATTAGGTGATGATTGGATTTGGCAGTTATGTGATGATAGAGACATCCTCCATTTTTATGATCTAATGTGGTCATCAGGGGGCTCTGGTGGCATAGTGCCTGAGGCATTTGACTGCTACCCAGAAGGCTGGCGGTTCAAACCCACCAGCCACTCCTCGGAAGAAGATTGTGCAATCTGCTCTGTAGTGATACTGCCTCAGAAGCCCAAGGAGGGGTCAGTATGAGTCGGATTCAGCTCGATAGCAGTGAGAGAGAGAGAAATGTGGCCATCCACCATTTTCACATAACACTGATTTTCACATAAACCATCCTGGTCTTTGGAACCCAACTAAGTCATTAAGGAAGGAATAGGTGTATGTGTGTGTATGTATGTATGTGTGTGTGTGTGTGTGTGTATAGATATGTATGTATATATATATGGAGCTCTGGTGGCATAGTGGCTATAGCATTTGACTGCTAACCAGGAGGTTGGCTGTTCAAACCCACCAGCTACTCCATAGAAGGAAGACTGAGTAATCTACTTTGGTAAAGATTTGCTGCCTTGGAGACCCAGGGGGGGTCACTATGAATTGGAATCAACTTGATAGCAGTGAGTTTGGTTTTTTATATGTGTGTGTATGGATGTGTGTGCATGTGTGTGTGTATATATATATGGATGTGTATATATAGATACACATACACACACACATACATATTTAAAAAAAAGAAATACACTAAGTTTTCCCCAATTCCTTTACCCTTTTTGCTGATAAATTTTGGATGGTTTGGAAAAAGGACTGAGTTTTAGAGCTCCTAGTAAGATTCTCAAATTTAAAAGGGGGCCTTGTAAGTACTTGTATACTTCAAGTTGGAAAATAGGGTAGAGGGTCCCTTTAGTACACTGTTCAACTGTAGAAAAGCAAGCTAAGAGAAACAGTTAAAATCTTGGAGATTTTAACTGTGTAGGTAATAATTTGCCATTTGATTTTTATATAGATTGTATGTGTTCTGGTTAGCTAGTGCTGCTCTGACAAGAATATACCACACATGGGATGACCTTAACAAATAGGAGTTTATTCCCTCACAGTTTGGAGGCTTTAAGTCCAAATTCAAAGTGCCAGGCTCTAGGGGCTGGGTGAAAGCCCCTCAACCTTGGGTTCCAGCTCTGCCTCCTGCTCCCACCCCACTGGAGCTAGAGGAGTTTCTTCACTCAGACAGCTGCTGGCTGCTGAGGCTGACAAACCCAAGGTTGACAAGTGAAAAGGCACAGTCCCGATGTTACCAAACCACACAGCAGGCCATTAATTTAAGTCCATTGTAAGTCCCAAGGTCGGCAGAGCATGCCAGGCTGCTGAGCAATGACATGGCTACATGCAGGGTCCAAGCGTGCCGTAAACTGGAGACCATTCCCAAAGCTGCTGCTTATACATGGGAAGCAGACCACATAGCCAAAGCAGCTGCTCAGCTGCTCCAAAAGATTCCACCATGGAGTTTATTACCAATCTCACCATGGGGAATAACTACATCCAGCTGCCCAGCCAGTCAACCAGGCCCAGCCAAGTTGACAAACAGGCTTAACCACCACAGTATATTTACAAATATTTAAAAACTTTAAGCACAGGTCATTCATATAAATAAGGAAAGAGAAAGTGGTTAACCAGAAGCTAAACTTGCTCTGCTTTCCTGAGTTGTTTTGTCCAGGATGATGTGGGCCTGTGCCTCATCTTCATTCTCACTGCAGCAGTGGTGTGCCTGAGGAACTAGGGAGACTCGTAGACTGGTAGGGTCCACACTCTCTTAGCTTGTATCAGATTGCTTGTTCTCTTGATGGAATTGGCTGAGGTGTTTAGCCTCATTATCTTTATAGCTTACCTTCTTGTGAAGAATTTTAGACCTTTATCCCAATTCACAACAGCTTTTCAGTATCCCACAGAAAGAAATATTCTACTTCATATAGATAGCACTGAGAGATGGCAGTAATGGGCCTTTGACATAGCTACAGGTAGCTCTGATTATAGGTTTTAATATCCAGAATTTATATTTGTAGAAAAAGTGTTAACATAATGGGAATAGAATTTTATTATGCTATTTTTTGGTCCTCTTTGGCCTTTTGTTTTCCTTAAGATGTTTTCAAACTGCAGTAAACAGTCAATATATAAGACCATTGAGAGTAAGTCCCAGGAGTGTTTCCAAGAACGCAGCAACAAAGTGTGTGGGAACTCCAGGGTGGATGAAGGGGAAGAATGTGATCCTGGCATCATGTACCTGAACAACGATACCTGCTGCAACAATGACTGTACATTGAAACAAGGGGTTCAGTGCAGGTGAGAAATACTGAAACAGTGACTTTTGGGGATTAGTGTAACAAGGTGTCCAACAAGCAGCAGATTGAGAACACAGGGGCTGTAGAACCAGTTAGAGGGTGTGTGGGTGGGTATGTGGGTATTTGTACCCCTTTGCCCTTTAGAGCAAGAATAATGCTTTCTGGGAAACATATCTGGCATAATGTTTGACATTATATACCAAAATCCTTTATCTTGCATATTGTTTGATTTAGTGCCCCCCTAGTTTAAAGAATCTCTTTTAAAAGAAGCATATTTACAAGAAAGATGATTTAGCAAGGATGTTCATGACTCTATTCTTTTATAATAACAATATATTGAAAATACTCAAAACTACAGTCCTGAGATTGTGTAAATGAATTGTTATGTGTCCATACAGTAGAATAGTGCTTTAGAATACTATTTAATGACATAAACTGATCATGGAGGAAACAGTTAAAAATTTGAAGGTCCTATATTTGAATTTTTATGTCACTGATAGACCAGTGACTGGCTTAGAAGTAGAAGAGGAAAACTGGTTTGTGGTGAATATTTGATATTATGGTGGCATAATGCCAAAGGCATTTGATTGCTAACCAGAAGGCTGGAGGTTGAAACCCACCAGCCACTCCTCACAAAGAAGATAGGGTAATCTACTTCTGTAGAGATACTGAGAAACCCAAGGAGGGGTCTCTGTGAGTCAGATTTAACTCCAGGGCAGTGAGTTTGTTTATACCATTACAACTACTGATAGGACGTTGGCTAGATAGTTGTCTTAACCATTGACTGCCTTGCAGGCCCATGTTTTTAATTTTTTTAATGCATTTTAATGAAATATAATTTATGTACAGTGAAATACACAACACTAAAGTGACATGGGTCAATGGATTTTTTTTTTTTTTCAGTGTTCCCTTCCCTCCCCTCCCACCCCTGGCAACCAACAAAGAAAGTTTCCTTCCATATATAAACCTTTCCTTGACCTTCCACAGCAATGAACTAATACTGTATTTGTCCTTCTATGATTGACTTACTTCACTCAGCATAATGTCCTCCAAGTTCATCCATGTTACGTGGTGTTTCTCAGACTCTACATTATTCTTTAGTGCTGCATAGCATTCAGTTATGTGTATGTACCATAGTTTGGTCATCCACTCTTCCAATGTAAATCTTAGAGATAAGTCCTTTGCCAGATACGTAATTATTGGCAAATATGAATTTGTTGCTGTCATTTTTGTTAGGTGCTTTTTCGTGGTGTCGATTTCTTTGTTCCATGTAATTTTCTATGCTGAGCTCGTTTTATTTATGAATTGTGTTGTCACTTTCTTTGTTGCTATTGTTTTAATATTTGCTAAATATTTGTGCTGGTTCTCTTTTTTATTTTTATGTGAAGGTTTATCATTTTTCTTTGAGGGTACCCTGTGATTTATAATTTTCTTCCCAAGTTTAGAACAGTCCATTCCATCTTGTAGTTGTCTTGACTTCCCTACCATTTAGAAGTTCTGTAATGAC
>NW_006921612.1:7495755-7537737 GCF_000298275.1 Orycteropus afer afer
AGGGACAATTTTGCTGGGTACATAATTCTTGGTTGGAAATTTTTCTCTTTCAGTGTTTTATATATACCATCCCATTGTCTTCTCGCCTGCATGGTTTCTGTTGAGAAATCAGAGCTTAGTCTTATTGGTTGCTCCTTGTAGGTAACTTTTCATTTTTCCTGTGCTGCTCTCATGATTCTCTTTGTCTTTGGTTTTGGTGAGTTTGATGATGATATGTCTGGGTGATTTTCTTTTGAGGTCTATCCTGTTTGGGCTTCGTTGGACTTCCTGAATGGATATATTCTTATACCAGCAAAATTCTCTTCCAACAAATCTTTGAGAATTTTCTCTGTGGTTGTATTTGTGTCTTCCTGTTCTGGAATTCCAATTACATGTAGGTTATTCCTTCTGATGGTATCCCATATGAACCTTAGTCTTTCTTCATTTTGTTTTCATCTTTTTTCTGATTTATCCCTTTCCAAAGAAGTGTTCAGGTATTTGCCTTCAGTCTCCCCAATTCTGTCTTCCATTGGTTGAATTCTCTTCCTTTGCCCATTCATTGTATTATCTTTTTCTGAAAATTAATATTAATCTTCTGGATTTCTGTGTGTAGATTTTGTATCATTTCTAAATTTTCATTTATTTTGTCAGTTTGTTCTTGTATTGTCTTTTGAAATTGTTCTAGGGTTTTCTCTGTGTTTTCCTTGATCTGTCTCTCAATTCGTTGAAGATACCTAAACATAATTCTTTTGAATTCCTTATCAGGGTGTTCCAATGCTGTGTCTTCCTCAGGGATGTGTTTTGGTTCTATATCCTGGTCCCTTGTTTCTCCTGCTTTATCTTGCTTCTTTGTGTGGACTGTGATGCTCTGTTGTCTCCAAGGCATTGTGACGTTTTTGTGTTTATATTTAATTGGTGATTGTATGTTGGAGTGACTTACCCATGATTTTTGTTTTCTTTGTATGTTGTCTATGCAAGCAGGGTACTGTGCTGTGCTCCTCTGTTTGCTAGTGGGCAGCACTTACACACTCACCACCTATCTCCTTTCCTGTAGTCAGTCTTTGGTGTGTCCCTGCCAACCTTGGCAAATAGAGACTATTCTTAGGTCCCTGGAATCCGAATGAGAATGCTATCACTTTAAAATCCAAAATGGATGCTACTTATAAAGATTCAAAATGGCTGCACCCTTGGTTACTTTAAATAGCCAAAATGGTCACCACTTGTAAACATTCAAAATGGCTGCATCCTTGGTCACTTTATCCAAAATGGCCACCCTTGTAAACATTCAAAATGGCTATGTCCTCTGTCACTTTAAATATTCAAAATGGCTGCCATTTATAAACATTCAAAATGGCTGTGCCTCGTCACTTTAAATATTCAAGATGGCTGCTGTGTGTAAACAAGCCAAATGGCTGTGCCCTCTGGACAGTGCAAAGTCAGCAGCTCAGGTTGTCTCCCACCTTGCTGTTTCCTTTCCTAGTCATAGTCTTAGCCCTTGGTGACTAGGACTAATCTTTAGGTCAATTCTCAGGTCCCAACACCACTTGGAAATATTCAGGCTGCTGGTCCTGTCGATGTAGCTGACAGTCCGCAGCTCCGACCATCTACTTGCTGTTTTTGTTCAGGTTTTTCCACTAGTTGGTGCCTAATCCACTTCTGCATAGTTCCTTTCAAAGCTCAGGGCTTCAGGATTATCTTCTGTATCTCTGTCAATTGGTTTTTCTTTTCTTTGTTGAAAAGGGTCTTTGTCGCTTGTCTATCTATTCCTCCATCTTACCAGACGTCTTTTTTTTTTTTTTTTTTTTTTAATTAATGTATTAAACACTGAAAACCAGGGATACCAACATGTTTTAGTGATAGGTCATTTTGGACTAGTTTGTGTACTTACACTCTCAGAGTGGCAATGATGTTGCGTTATCGGTGAGTCAGTCAGAAGATGCTTCTCTGTGATCTTTACGTCACTGTAACATTTCCTGAGTGTTGTTGTGGTGTTCTCATTTGAATTGAACCGTCCCTGTGTGCTCTTCTTCTACAGTGATAGGAATAGTCCTTGTTGTAAAGACTGCCAGTTTGAGACTGCCCAGAAGAAGTGCCAAGAGGCTATTAATGCTACTTGCAAAGGCGTGTCTTACTGCACAGGTATGTACCCTCCTTGGTTCTCTTGGAATGCTTTTGGCTCAAGTGCCAAGGCTCAAGTGTGTATGTGTGAGTGGAAAATAAGCTTGTTTGTTCACTTGAAAGAAACCATTTTTTAGCCTCATGTGCGGAGAGTTGAACTGACAGTACTCCTCAGTTTATACCACACTATTATCCTTGTTCTGTGTAAGAGGTGTTTATTGTTTTATTCCTTTTCATTTTTTATTTCTTCTTCACTCACTTCTTACCCATCAATTCTATTCTTTTTCCCCTCATAGGCATCCATTCTAATGTGTTTAATATTTGCCCTGGATGTGTGTAGGTCCTTGAAAGATACTGAAGTGTTTTTAATGTACCCAAATGATATTTTACCTTAGATGTATTTTTAAATAACTCCATACCATGTTTTTAATGCCTAAATATCTGTCTGTATTTCTGTATCTGTATCTAGTTCATTATTTTGGGTACCTGCATAGTATTCAGTAATGTGATTTACTATATTTTACTTATCCATTCTGCAAATGATAACTACTTGGATTGTCTTAATCTCTTTGATACAACAAATAAAACTACAGTAGCATCTTTATACCTCTGCTCTATGTGTGTGTATAAGAGTTTCTCTGGGTATATATACAGGAGTGAAATTTTTTTGTCATAGAGTAAGTACTAGGAGCTCTGGTAGCATAGTGCTTAAGGCACTTGACTGCTAACCAGAAGGCTGGCGGTTCAAACCCACTGGCCGTTCCTCAGAAGAAATCTACTTCCATAGTGATACCGCCTCGGAAACCCAAGGAGGGGTCACAATGAGTTGGGTCTGACTCAATGGCACATAACAATAACAATAACAGAGTAAATACTACATTGGTCTCTAGACCAGCATTACTGCTTTGTCAGGCCCATCATTAATGTATGAGAGTTCTTGTGTCCCTCTGTCTTTGTCAACTCTTGATATTATCTACTCTTATTTTTTTCCACTGTGTTGAGTGTAAAGTGATTTCTCGTTTTTATTTATATTTTTCTTGAGTATCTCTTTTTATCCTTGTTCATTATTTTTCACTTTATGAATAGCCAGTTCATATATTTAGTTCTTTTTTCAAAAATTGGATTTCATGTGTTTTTGATATTACTGACTTGGAGTAGTTCTTGTACAAGAATCCGTTTGGCTTAAACATTGCATATATCTTCTTCTTGTTGTCTGATTTGGAGCAGAAATCTTTCATTTTAATGTAATCAACTCTGTTGCTTTGTCATGTTTGTGCATGTCTATGTGTGCATGCATGTGTGTATGTGTTTGTGACATTACTAAGATATTTTCCATAGTTACTTAGCTTCATTTTACATTTAGGACTTTGATCCACCTGGAGCTAACCTTTGAAACTCTTATTGATGATAAATTTTGTAGTTGTTCTATCTTTTGTCAGTTGTTCTTTTATACACTCTAAGTCGTGTTATTAGGTACGTCAATGAACACATTCTTTGCATCTTCTTGATTTGTTATTTCTTTACTAGTATGTCATGTTCCTTTTGACCCTTGTGTTGTGTTTTGGCTTAGATTTAATATTCAATTTGCTACCCTAGTTTTGTTAGTCTGGTATTATTTATCATTCTTACATTTTTCAACCTTTCTGTTTCTTTTGTTTATTTTTTTTTGGTAACAGGTTTCTTGTGATATGTTTTGCATACCATATAGTTCACCTATTTAACATTTATAGCTCATTGGTTTTTAGTATATTCAGAGAGTTGTGCAACCATCACCACAATCAATTTTAGAACATTTTCATCTCCCTGGAAACAAACCCAATACCCTTTAGCCATTACCCCTAAGCCCATAGTCCCTTCCAGCCAATCATTAATCTATTTTCTGATTTGCCTGTTATGGCTTTTAATATAAATGGAACCATACAATATGTGATCTTTTGTGACTGGCTTCTTTCAACTGTCGTAATGTTTTCAGGGTTCACCCATGTTGTAGCCTGTATCAGTAGTACTTCATTTCTGGTGGTTTTTTTTTTTTTTTTTTTTTGGCTGAATAATATTTCATGTTTTGTTTATCCATTCATCTGTTTATGGACACTTGTGTTGTTTTTACTTTTTGGCTATAATGAATAATACTGCTTTGATCATTCATGTGTAATTGTTTGTATAAGCATATGATTTTCATTTCCCTTGAATATTTACCTAGATGTATGCAATTGCTAGTCATGTGGTAGCTCTGTTAGTCTTCAGAGGAACGTCTAGACTATTTTAAAACATGATTGCACCATTTTCCAATCCCATCAGCAATGTATGAGGGTTCCAGTATCTCCACATCCTGACCAATGCTTGTTACTGTCTGTCTTTTTGATTGTAGCCTTCCTGTTGGCATGAAGTTGTGTTTTTCTTTTGGTTTTTCAATGTGCATCTTATGTTGCTGATGGTTGTTATGTTCTGAAATCTGTCAGTATCACATTAGTTTTCCAAATGTCAGGAGTCTGAAAATCTTAATCAAGTGTTTGAAGAACATGTCCTAGCTGTACTCAATGTTCTAGTGTTTATTATAATAATAAAACTGATTCAGAAAGATGATTTCTTTTTCAATAAACATGTGTAAAACAATTTTAGGGGGCAGGAAATGTATTTGCTGTTCTTCTCAAACAGCCTTTTGATCCCTTGATATTTTCATGTAAAGTAACAGCTACCAGGATAAATTCATTACAAGGAATCAGCATTTTGTGACCAACAGCATGGCAGAACCTGGGAACTTGTTAGAAATGGGAATTCCTGGGCCCCTTCTCATACCTACTGCATGAAAAACTCTAGGAATGGGGCCCAGTAGCCTGTTACTACTTTCCATCAGGTGATTTGGATGCACACTAACTTGGAAAACCATGTTAATAGATGATGCTGCCTTTTTCATTCTCTTCCCACATGTCTAGTGCTGATTTTAGTATTATTAAGAACAGTAGATGTTCAACAAATATTCATTGAGCATTTTCTATGTATATGTTCAGGTAGCATCACATACTGAAAATACAAAAATGATACATAGTACAGACCTTTACTGAGCTTCTTGTATTTTTTTAATGTAGCTTGCTTCCGGTAGTAGTAGTTTGTTGAATAACTAATTCTGTCTTAGTTTCTGAGAGCTGCCATACCAAAGATCATAAGGTGGATACCTTTAAAGAAGGAAAAACATTTGTCTCACAGTTTGGTGGCCAGGAGTCTGACTTCAGTGCTTTGGCAGGGCCATGCTCACTCGGTCTACTCTAGTGGAGGATCCTTCCTGGTCTCTTTCAGAATCTGGTAGACCCAGGTATTTTTTGGTGTTTCTTGGTGTTTAAATACATCTTCGCATGGTGTCTGGCTTTCCCTTATGTGACCCTGTCTCTGTCTGTTTTCTCCTTTTGTAAAATACCACTCAGAAAGAATTCAGACTCAGTCTATTCTGGTATGACCTTATTAACTTACCACATCTTCAGAGAAAGACCTTATATCCAACATGGTTACATTCCATAGTATAGGGTTTAGGACATCAACAATATTTTTTGGGGACACAACTCAATCCATAAAACTACCTTGTTGATACTATACCTTGTTGATACTATACCTTGTTGATACACAGTGCCCAAAAAGGATTTTATAAGATCAGAGATAAAGTATGTACAGTGTTTAACAAAGTGCCTGATATAAGGTATTTAAGCAATTAGTTTTATATGAAATAGGCCAGATTTCTTTAACTTCTGTGTTGCTACTCCACAGCCTTTTAAGTCAGGATTGTTTTGACTGGTTCCATCCAGTTGAAAGGCTTGTTTGAGAGCACTGGATGTAGTGGATTTCAAACTGCTTGTGCTGTTGATTACCCACAACTCAATTCATTCCATCCTCTTTGTCTCCAGTTTAACATTATTCAGTCACTTTTCTTTGTCTCTAAGGATTATTGATTCATTCAAAAAAATATTTGTGGTGTACCTATAATGTGGTAGGGTCGAATAATATGTTGATCAATAAATAGATGTGGTCTTTACTCTTGGGGGAGCTTACCAGTCTAGTGGAGGGGAGACAGAAAATAGGAGTAGATAATCAAATAGATATTAATTACAAAGCATATGCAATGGTGAAAGTAAAGTAACAGAGGGTAATGGAGGTGAGAAAGTGTATCAGTTGAGAGTGCTCAGGGGATGTCTCAGAAGAGAAGGTCTTTGAGATAAGATCTAAAGGATCCGGAAAGGCAGCTGGGGAAGAGTGGGCACAAGAGCATTTCAGGTAGAGGGAGTTCCATGTTAATTTTCAGAGGTAAGAGAGACCTTGAAGTGTTCAGGAAATTGAGAGTAGACCTCTATAGCTGTGGGAAAGTGAGATGGGGTGAAGTTGGAGAGAGAGACAGAGTCCAGGCCATACTGTGTTTCAGAGCCTTCATGGGGAATTTGTATTTAAAATTTTTTTTTTTTTCTAGTGTGTTGGGAAGCTAGGAAAGGGTTTTAAATGGAGAATCTAAAACTATTGTGTCTATTGCGTGGAGAAAAGATTGATGCTATGTTTGGGTGACAGTGTAGAGATTATTGATGAAACTTGCAGTAGAGGTACTGGTAAGAGAGATTGGTGCCTTGGACTAAAGTAGTAGCAATGAATGTGAAAAATAGTGGACAGATGCAAGATCATTTTAAAGGTAGAAATGACAAGACTTGCTTATAGTTTAGATATGAAGCATGAGGAAGAAAGGAAGATTGGGAGAACACCAGTGGAGGATTGAAGTTGTGCAGTTTATTGAAATGGGAAGTTAGGGGAGAGATGAGATTCAGAGTTGGATTTTTAGTTAGAGATGCCTGTGTAACATGAAGTACAGATGTCAGATACTCAGGGCTCTGGAGCTTGGAGGTGAGTTTGGATTGGTCTTCTAACTTTGAGGTTGTTAGCGTATAGATGGGAAGGAGTGAGACAACTTAGGAGGGTAGAAGAATAGAGAAGGCCCTGGATTAAGCTCTGTGGAACTTCTAGCATTTTGAGATTGGGTAGAAGCTGAAGAGGAAGCTGCAGAGGTGACTAAGCTAGTGTCAGTAACAGACTGGAAGGAAACTCTGGTGAATGTGGTGTCATGGGCTAAGAGAGTAGTTTTTATAGAAAGAGGGAATGATCACCTGTGTTAAATGCTGCTGAAAAATTAGGTAAGATGAAGACAGAAAAATAGCCACGGAATTTGGTGATATGCAAGTCAATGGTGACCTTCTTGGGAAGGAGCAGTTTCAGAATGGGACCGGAAGCCGTATCTGGAGCAGATTGACTCATGATTGTGAGCACTCACACTGCTAGTGGAAGCAGATCTGTACGTGGTTTGAGGTTGAGTAAAGTTGAATATGGCACTAAGACCCAGCAAGTGTATGCCTAAGTTTATGCCCTAGAGAAACTGTAGCACAGATTCACTGGGAGATATGTACAAGAATTTTCATAGTAGCATTGTAATAACATCACAAAAGCAGAAACAACTGTTTTGACTTCTGTATACAGAAGAAAGAAGGCATTTTGGTATGCTTATGCTCCAGAGAACTGTTGTCACTGGGCATAAATTAAATCTCCACTCACCAACATGGATAAATCTTTAAAACATAATGTTGACTAAAAAGGAAGTCACAGAAGAACACATATTATGTGAGTCCATGTCTGTGAAGGTCAGAAATAGGCAAAATTTTAAAAAATATGTTGTTTAGAGAAAAGGTTGGCAAACTATGGTCTGCAGGCCAAATTCGTCCTGATGCTTGTTTTTGTATGATGGCTAATAGCTGAGTATTGCCCCCCCGCCCCAATTTTAAATGATTGAGAAAAAGAATCAAAACAGCGAACATATTTCATGGCACATGAAAATTTATGAAATTGAGGTTTCATTGTTCATGGTCTTACTGGAACCCTGCCACCCATTGGTGTGTATGCTGTGCGTGGCTGCTTTGCTGCTGAAACAGCAGAGTTGGACACTTGTGACAGAGACTGTCTGGCCTGTTAAATATTTACTATTGGTCCCTTTATAGAAAGTTTGGTGACCCCTGGTTTGTTGTTGTTGTGTGTCACCAGTTGATACCAACTCTTAGCAACCCCATATGACAGAGTAGAACTACCCCATAAGGTTTTCTAGGCTGTAATCTTAATAAGAGCAGAATGCCAGGCCATTTCTCCCATGGAGTTGCTGCTAGGTTCGAACTGTGACCTCTTGGGTAGCAGACAAGTGCTTAACCACTGTGCCACTGGTCTCCTATATCACAGTAGAAAGGTAAAAGAAAAATACAATAAAATTGTGAATGTGAGATGAGGACATGAAGGCACTGAATATAGACATCTGGGGTACTTATGAGGCCAGGGATCTGTGTAGCATAGTACTTGGCATATAGCCAGGCACTCACTAAATGCTTGTTGTTGTTAGGTGCCATCAAGTCATCTCCGACTTACGGTGACCTTATATACAGTAGAACGAAACACTGCCCACTCCTGTGCCAGCCTCATGATGCTTGCTGTACCTGAGGCCATTGCTGCAGCCATGTCAATTCCACCTGTTTGAGCACCTTCCCCTTTTTCATTGACCCTACACTTTACCAAGCATGATATCCTTCTCAGGGAATGGTCCCTTCTGACAACATGGTCAAAGTAGGTGAGATGAAGTCTGGCTATTCTCTCTTCCAAGGAGCATTTTGGCTGCATTTCTTCCAGGACAGATTTGTTAGTTCTTTTAGCAGACCATGGTACTTCAGCATTCTTCACCAACACCACAACTCAAAAGCATCAACTCTTCTTCAGTCTTCCTTATTCATTGTCCAGCTCTCACATGTATCTGAGGCAATTGAAAACACCATGGTTTGGGTTAGGCTCACCTTAGTCTTCAAGGAGACATCTTTGCTCTTCAGCACTTTAAAAGAGATCTTTTGCAGCAGATCTGTCCGATGCAATACATAGTCTGATGTCTTGACTGCTGCTTCCATTCGTGTTGATTGTAGAACCAAGTAATATAAAATCTTTAACAACTTCAGACTTTTCTCCATTTATTGTGATGCTGCTTATTGGTCCAGCTGTGAGGAGTTTTGTTTTCTTTATTTTGAGATGTATGACCCATACTGAAGGCTGTAGTGTTTGATCTTCATCAGTAAGTGGTTCAAGTCATCCTCACTTTCAGCAAGCAAGGTTGTGTCATCTGGATATCACAGGTTGTTAACGAGTCTTTCTTCAAACCTGATGCCGTGTTCTTCTTCATATAGCTTCTTAGATTATTTACTCAGCATACACATAGAATAAGTATCG
Organism: Orycteropus afer afer; assembly: GCF_000298275.1. NCBI lineage: Eukaryota > Metazoa > Chordata > Mammalia > Tubulidentata > Orycteropodidae > Orycteropus > Orycteropus afer. Next base: position 7,505,125 of record NW_006921612.1, read on the forward strand.
TGAAAGGATACAACCCTGATGCACTCCCTTCTTGATTTTAAACCATGCGGTGTCCCCTTGCTCTGTTCGAATGACAGCCTCCTGGTTTATGTACAAGTTCCTCATGAGCACAATTAAGTATTCTGGAATTATTAGTGTTATCCATAATTTGTTATAATCGACACAATTGAATACTCTTGCACAGTCAATAAAGCACAAGTGAACATCTTTCTGATATTCTTTGCTTTCATCCGAGTTCCATCTGACATTCACAGTGATATCTTTAGTTCCACATCCTCTTCTGAATCCAGCTTGCATTGCTGGAAGTTCTCTGTCAATATACTGCTGCATCTGTTTTTGAATTATCTTCAGTAACATCAGTGTGATATTAATGATATTGTTCAGTAATTGCCACATTCTGTGGGATCACCTTTCTTTGGAATGAGCACAAACATGGATCTTTTCCTTTCAGTTGGCCAGGTAGCTGTCTTCCAAATTTGTTGGCATAGCCAAATGAGTACCTCCAGTTGGGCATCTGTTTGTTGAAACATCTCAGTGGGTATTCTGTCAATTCCTGGAGCCTTGTTTTTCACCAATTTCTTTAGTGCAGCTTCGACTTCTTCCTTCATTACCATTGGTTCTTGTTCATATGCCACCTCCTAAAATGGATGAACATTGATCAGTTCTTTTTGGTACAGTGTCTGTGTATTCCTTCTATCTTCTTTTGATGTTTGTTGCATCATTCAAGATGTTGCCCATAGAATCTTTCAGTATTGCAACTCGAGGCTTAAATTTCCTCTTCATTTCTTTCAGCTTGAGAAATGCCGAGCATGTTCTTCCCTTTTGGTTTTCTTACTCAAGGTCTTTGTACATTTCATTGTAATAATTGACTTTGTCTTGTCGAGCTACTCTTTGAAATCTTCTGTTCAGCTCTTTTATCTTGTCATTTCTTCCATTTGCTTTAGCTAGTCTCCGCTCAAGTGCAAGTTTCAGAGTCTCTTCTGACATCCATTTTGGTCTTTTCTTCTTTTCTTGTCTTTTTAATGACCTCTTCCTTTCTTCATGGATGATGTTCTTGATGTCATCCCACAATTTTTCTGGTTTTCAGTCATTGGTGTTCAATGCATCAAATCTAGTTTTAGATGGTCTCTAAATTCAGGAGGGATATATTCAAGGTCGTACTTTGGCCCTTTGTAGACTTGTTTTAATTGTCTTCAACTTCAGGTTGAATCTGCATATGAGCAATTGATGGTTCATTCCACAGCTGGCTCCTGGCCTTGTTTTGGTTGAAGATACTGAGCTGCTCCATTGCCTCTTGCCACAGATTGCCTTTAGTCTGATTCCTGTGTACTCCATCTGGCGAATTCCACGTGTGTAGCTGCTGTTTGTGTTGTTAAAAAAGGTATTTGCAATGAGTAAGTCATTGTTCAGAAGGAAGATTGGGTACATGTGATCTCCAGTATCATTTCTATTGCCAAGGTCATATTTTCCAACTACTGGTGATTCTTCTTTGTTTCCAACTTTTGCATTCCAGTCACCAGTGATAATTAACACATCTTGATTACATGGTTGGTCAATTTCAAACTGCAGAAGTTGATAAATATCTTCTGTTTACTCATCTTTAGCTTTGGTGGTTGGTGTGTAAATTTGAATAATAGTAGTATTATCTGGTCTTCCTTGTAGACATATGGATATTATCCTATTACTGGCAGCATTGTACCTCAGGATAGATCTGCAACATTCTTTGTGATGATGAATGCCATGCCATTCCTCTCCAATTTCTCATTCTTGGCACAGTAGATCATATGATTTTCTGATTCAAAATGGCCAAAACCAGTCCATTTCAGATCACTAATCTAGGATATTGATTTTTATGTATTTCATTTCATTTTTTTAATGCATTTTATTGAAATATAATTTGTGTATGGTGAAATACACAAAACTAGTGATGTGGGTCAATGCATTTTTTTTTTTCAGTGTTCCCTCCTCTCCTCTCTCATCCCTGGCAACCAACAAAGAAAGTTTCCCTCCATATATAAACCTTTCCTTGATCCTCCACAACAATGAACTAATACTGTATTTGTCCTTCTGTGATTGACTTACTTCACTTAGCATAATGTCCTCCAGGTTCATCCATATTATGCGGTATTTTGCAGACTACATTATTCTTTAGTGCTGCATAGCATTTATGTGTATATATCACAGTTTGGTCATCCACTCTTCCACTGATGGGCACGTAGGTTGTTTTCATCTTTTTGCTATTGTAAATAGTGCTGTGATGAACAGGAGTGTGTATATATCTGTCCTGTCCTGGCACTCACCTCTCTTGGATATATACCTAATGGGTATATACCTAATGGGATTGCTGGGTCAAATGGTATGTCCAATTCCGGCTTTCTAAGGAATAACCATATTGCTTTCCACAGTGGTTGTATCACTTCACAGTCCTACCAGCAGTGTACGAGAGTCCCAATCTCTCCACATCCTCGCCACCATTTGTTATTTTCTGTCTCATTGTCATCAGTGCTGGGGTGAGACAGTATCTCGTTGTTTTGATTTGCATCTCTCTGATGGCCAATGATTGTGAGCATCTCTTCATGTATTAGCTGGCCACCTGAATATCCTCTTTGGTGAAGCGTCTGTCCATATCTTCTGCCTGTTTTTCAATTGGATTGTTAATTCCTTTGGTGTAGATGTGTTGGAGTTTTCTATAAATCTTAAAGATAAGTCCCTTGCCAGATACGTGATTATCGGCAAATAAGAATTTGTTGCTGTCATTTTTGTTATGTGCTTTATCATGGTGTCAATTTCTTTGTTCCATATAATTTTCTTTACTGCTCATTTTGTTTATGAATTCTGGTATCATGTTCTTTGTGGCTGTTGTTTTAGTATTTGTTAAATATTTATGCTGGCCCTCTTTTTTATTTTGATGTGAAGGCTTACCATTTTTCTTTGAGGTTACCCTGTGATTTATAGTTTTCTTCCCAAGTTTAGAACAGTCCATTCTATCTTGTAGTTGTCTTGACTTCGGTACCATCTAGAAATCTATTCTGTAATGACACAGTTTTTTTCCCCCTTCTTGGTTTGTAGTTGTCCTCATTTGTCAGTTGGTGTCTCTGGTTCCCTGTTTACAATCTTGTAGGCTTATTTACTTTGGATACTTCCATAACTGGGTTGGTTTCTGGGTTATATCATCATGTGTATTAATGGTCACTTGTTGGCTGTTGTTGCTTCTCTGTCCAAAGGGCTTCCCTTTAGCATCTCTTGTAAAGTTGGTCTGGTTTTAACAAATTCCCTTAATTTCTGCTTATCTAGAAACGTCCTAATTTTGCCATCATATTTGAGGGACAGTTTTGCTTTGTGTATAATTCTTGGTTGGACATTTTTCTCTTTTAGGGTTTTATATATACCATCCCATTGTCTTGCCTTCATGGTTTCTGTCGAGAAATCTGAGCTTAGTCTTACTGGTTGCCGGTTGCCCCTTGTAGGTAACTTTTCATTTTTCCCGTGCTGCTCTCATGATTCTTTCTTTGTCTTTGGTTTTGGTGAGTTTGATGATGATAGGTCTGGGTGATTTTCTTTTGGGGTCTATCCTGTTTGGGGTTCCTGAATGGATATATTCTTATCTTTCATCTCAGGAAAATTCTCTTCCAACAAATCTTTGACAGTTTTCTCAGTGGTTTTATTTGGCTCTTCCTGTTCTAGAATTCTGATTACACGTAGGTTATTCCTTTTGATGGTATCCCACATGAACCTTAGACTTTTTTCATTTTATTTTGCTCTTTTTTTCTGATTTATCCCTTTCCAAAGAAGTATTGAGGTATTTGCCTTCAATCTCAGTAATTCTGCCTTCCATTGATTCAGTTCTGCTCCTTTGCCCATTCAATATCTTATCTATTTCTGAAAATTTACTTTTAATCTTCTGGATTTCTGTGTGTAGATTTTGTATCATTTCTAAATTTTCATTTATTTTGTCAGTTTGTTATTACATTGTCTTTCAAAATTGTTCTAGGGTTTGTTTTCTCTGTGTTTTCCTCAATTTTGTCAGTGTTTTCCTTGATCTGCCTCTCAATTCGTTGAAGGTACCTAAATATAATTCTTTTAAATTCCTTATCAGGGAGTTCCAATGCTGTGTCTTCCTCAGGGATGTGTTTTGGGTCTGTATCCTGGTCCCTTGTTTCTTCTGCTTTATCTTGCTTGTTTGTGTGGACTGTGATGGTTTGTTGTCTCCAAGGCATCGTGACGTTTTTTGTGTTTATATTTAATTGGTGATTGTATGTTAGAGTGACTTGCCCATGATTTTCCTTTTCTTTGTTTTGTTTGTATGTTATCTACGCAAGCAGGGTACTGTGCTCCTCTATTCGCTAGTTGACAGCACTTATACACTCACCACCTGTCTCCTTTCCTTTTGTCAGCCTCTTGTATGTCCCTGCCAACCTTGGCAAACAGAGCCTATTCTTAGGTCCCTGGAATCCGAATGAGAATGCTATCACTTTTAAATCCATATTGGTTGCCACTTATAAAGATTCAAAATGGCTGCACCCTCGATCACTTTAAATATCCAAAATGGCCACTGCTTGTAAACATTCAAAATGGCTATGCCCTCGGTCACTTTAAATATCCAAAATGGCCACTGCTTGTAAACATTCAAAATGGCTACGCCCCCGGTCACTTTAAATATCCAAAATGCCTGCCACATATAAATGATCAAAATGGCTGGACACTTCGGACAGTGGCAAGTCAACAGCTCAGGTTGTCTCCCACCTCGCTGTTTCCCTTCCAAGCATCAGCCACCAGTGCTGTTGTTCCTGGAGCCCTTGGTGACCAGGGCTGATTTTTAGATCAGTTCTCAGGTTCCAACACCACTTGTAAAATATTCAGGCTGTTGGTCAGAGTAGCTGACAGTCCGCAGCTCTGACCATCTCTGTACTTGCTGTTTTCGTTCAGGATTTTCCACTAGTTGTTGCCTAATCTACTTCTGTATAGTTCCTTTCAAAGTTCAGGGCTCCAAGATTGTCTTCTCTATCTCTGTAAATTGATTTTTCTTTTCTTTGTTGTTCTTCCTATTATTCCATCTTACTGGAAGTCCTCCATTTCATTTTTGACACCTTCCAATTTTCCTAGATTCATACTTCATACATTCCATGTTCAGTTATTAATGGATATTTGCAGCTGTTTCTTCTCATCTCGAGTCATCCCATATCAGCAAATGGAGGTCCTGAAAGCTTCACTTTATCTACTTCGTTAAGGTTGGCTCTATTTTGAGGAGGCACCTCTTTCCCAGTGGTATTTTGAGTGTCTTCGGACCTGAGGGGCTCATCTTCCAGCACTATATGAGACAGTGTTTGAAGGCTATTCCTAAAGTTTTCCAGTAATAAATCAGACAGTGTTTCACTGTTATCCATAAGGTTTTCACTGGCCAATTCTGTGAGAAATGGATGGCCTCTTCCTTCTTCAAGTCTCTCTTAGCAACCACCACAATATGACAAATTGACAGACAAGTTCATCTCCCTCAGCTGTTCCAAATGGCTCTGCTCACTTCCTGGTCTCCCTCAGCTGTTCCATACCCACCGCCCTGCCTCACTTCCTTAGTGGCTAATTGATTATAGGTTGTTACCTCTCTTGCTCTGTGGGTCATTGTTTGTTATTTGGGAAGTGTTCACTTCTGTTGTGAGAAACAAAGTATCATGCACAGGTCTCACTGGCTGACATGTGACTCAGTGTGACATATCTGTACTTCTAGGTAATAGCAGTGAGTGCCCCCCTCCTGGAAATGCAGAAGATGATACAGTGTGCTTGGATCTTGGGAAGTGTAAAGATGGAAAATGTATTCCTTTCTGTGAGCGAGAGCAGAAGCTGGAGTCCTGTGCATGCAATGGTGAGCACATTTTCAAGTTGCGTCCTGGCAGGAGAGAAGATGGCATTTGTCTGCTAGGCCCCTCCCTCAGTTTGGAGGCCGGGCACTGCTAGCCTATTCACTGTTGGTCAGGGCAGTGAGAACTAAGCCAGGGACAAGGGGAGGAATCCTGGCTCCTCCACTGTATCTGTGAAAACTGAACTGCTGCTCTTTACTCTTGCTGCATTTTCAGGCCTATGGCAGAATTGGTGGTGGGGTAGGAGGGACTTTTGTTGTGGGTGGGGGTTTCACCCCCTTCAGTTCCATAGGAAAAATAGCAAGAAAGCAGCAATAGCTCCCTGTGCTCTGTTGACAGGGAACAGAATTCAACCAAAGAGCTGATTCCAGCCTCTGACTCCTATACCATTTGCCCTTGTTAGTAGCAGTGGGGCTGTCCCCTCTGATCCCTGTCAGAGCAGTCTGAGGCAGGCCTGTGTTACTGACTGCATCATACTATCCTCTTAAGACAGTTTACCTTAAATTTTCACTCTTTTTTTGAAGCCCTGAGATTGCTATGAGTTGGAATTGATTTGATGGCAATGGGTTTGGTTTGGGTTTGGGTTAGGACCTGAGGAGAGCTTCAGGGACTGGTCACACTCAGGGCTGTCCACTTCTACTTCAGCCACACAGCATTTCAGTTGACGAGCAAATTCTGCTTCTTTCCAGAGTAAAATAAATAGAGAACCCTGGAGTTGAAAATCACCAGAATGGGAACTCACCATCTATAGAATGGAACAAGAGGGTCTTCCTGAAAGAATAATATGGAAATAAAGACCCCTTGTCTGTCAGTTTTTTATACTATAATGGCTTGCATGTTGCTGTGAGGCTGGAGGCTATGCCACCAGTATTTCAGATACAGCAGGGTCACCCAAGGTGGATAGTGTTTAGTGGAGCTTCTAGACTAAGACAGACTTTGAAGAAGGAAGGGGCCACCTAATTTTTAAAGAATTGGCTGGTGGAAACTTTATGCATAGCAGTGAAACACTGTTATATTACTGAAAAACTTTATATGAATAGCCCTGAAACAGTCTGATACAGTGCTGAAGATGAGCCCCTCAGGTTGGAAGGCACTCAAAATATGACTGGGGAAGAGCTGCCTCCTCAAAGTAGAGTTGACCTTAATGATGGGTATGGAGTAAAGGTTTTGGGCCTCCTTCTGCTGATGGGTATGACTCAAAATGGGAAGAAGCAGCTGCAAACATCCATTAATAATCAGAACGTGGAATGTATAAATGTAGGAGAATTGGAAATTGTCAGAAATGAAATGGAACACATGAAGATTGATATCCTAGGAATTACTGAGCTAAAATGGAGTGGTTTTGGTAATTTTGAATCAGACTGTCATATGATCTACTGTGTTGGGAATGACATATTGAAGAGGAATGATGCAGCATTTGTTGTCACAAAATATGTTTCAAGATCTATCCTGAAGTACAATGATGTGAGTGTGTGGTATAGTAAATTACCTGGTATGGTTTTTCTAGCCATAAATCTTTTTAAACTCTGTGGTGCTATTTCCCATGAACAACTGAATAGCTCCTGATTGTTAAAGTTATCCACCTCTGGGGTATTTCTGTTGAGAGTGGCATGAAGCAATCCTCTGGGAAGTTCTCTCTCTCTTAGGTGTATAGAATTCTGATGTTGGGATTGGTTAGTTTGGCCACTCTGCCAGACTCAAAAGGAGCCCTCCTAGAGGCAGGAGTCTCTCTGACTACTGGCTGAGAAAGATGTGCTGCTGAGAGAATGTGCTCTTGAGACACACACATTTGCTGAGAGAGAGATGTGAGAGACTGCACTGCTGAGAGAGAGGCACGAGAGACACGCAGTGCTGGGAGAGACACGTGTGAGACATGCACTGGTGAGAGAGAGACTGCTGGCTACTAAGTGAGATGGCTGGCTGCAAGAGACTGAGTGCGTTTCTGAACTTGAATTGTAGCTTGTTGCTTTCCTAATAAACCCCATAATCTGTGAGTTCTCTGTGGCTACTGCTGCAAATTATCAAACCCAGCAGAGAGGTGGTGAGTGTTGTGGGAGGAACAGTTGGTGTCAGGGTTGGTGAAAGGGCTGCAGGGAGGCAGCATGTCTGGTCTCGCAGGAATAGGCCTTGGGCTACTGATGGTGATTCTTTCTTCCTCTTGTGGGGTTTAGAGGAGGTCAGAAGATGCAGCCTCCTTGCGCCTTTGGCAGTTGGTGTCAGATGTGGGATTAGTTGCAATGGCTCCAGACTCATAGAAGCATGGGACTTTGTAAGAGAAAGAAGGAAGAGGCCTAGGAAGTGAAACTTAGGATTCTTAGATGGTTACTTTGGTTGGTGTTACCTGTTAGAGGAGATAATTTATTCAGAGGCTAGGGCCTTTGATTCTACCCAGCCAAAGGCCCAAGGCCGTATACATAGAATGGGAAGGTAATCAAAGTGAAGAGATGAACCTGGAATGTCTTTAAAAGGATTATGCATTTTGGATTATGTGTTTATCTAAATGTACTATGGGTATTGAATGTTCTCTTTTCTACTTGTACATTAGAAATGATTATGGGGTATGGATAACAGTGTGTAAGTCTGCATTCAGCCAATACTTGATTGGATATGTTAAAAGGGGAAATAGAATTTGCCCAGAAGAAACACAGGCTTTTGTTTCAATCCTGTGTGTAGAGTATAGGGGGCATAGGTAGAAAACCTGAGCCTCACCCATGAGGGAACAAAACATTTGCATTTGAAGAAAGGACCTGAAGGAAAAAGGAAAAAAGACTGCTTGGCTTTTTGAATTTCGAGCAAGCACATAGGTTTTGGGTACATTGAGGCAAGTAAGGCATGGTTCATGAGCGAAACCCCTTCCAGAACTGAAAGTTAAAGGATGCCAGTGTGTAGTAGGCTTGTATGCTGCTCGCTTGTGACCACCTGGGTCCACTTGAGTGGAAATGGGGGAAGTGCAGCAAAGAAGAAACAGGCTAAGTTTTGTACTCTTTGACCTAGGCCACAGAGGCTGGGGATGAGAATAAGGGCTGGCTGGTCTGCAGTGCAAGGAATTGTGAGCATATGGGCATTGAAATAGTCCCTGAGGACTGAGGATGTGAGAGAAGGTGCTGGTTGGTCTAAAGTGAAGGAAGAGTATGACTCCCAAATTTGGCAGCTGGTACCCATGACCTAGCTGGGATGGCTAGGGCTGAGCTGACCAGAACCTAACCAAATGAAGAGGAAGGTGTTTGACACTGAACTGGTGTTAAGTTGTTGCAATTTGATGGCTTTTGTGAGGCTGGACTTTGCTTGTTCATGGATGCAGATACCCAAAGTTTCCAAGCAGAACAGAAGATTCTCCAGAGAGAAAGGACCATGCTTGTTGCCTCACAATGCTGGTTTGATAGGGATGGGCAAATTCGAAATTGGCTATCTAAAATGGGGAAGATAAAGGCATGAAGTGGCTGGCTTACATACTTTCATGGGTGTGGTTATTCTTAAATTGATGGTGAATGGGATGTTAATTTTTGAAGTATAAAAGGATAATGGCTAGAAAAGCCAGGGTGTGGCCTGAGGTGTAGTAAATTACCTGGTATGGCTTTTCTAGGCATATCAAATTAAACTCACTGCAATCGAGTTGAATCTGATTCATAGCGACCCCTCCTTGGGTTTCCGAGACAGTATCACTATGGAAGTAGATTGCCCAACCTTCCTTCTGAGGAGTGGCTACTGGGTTTGAATTGCCAGCTTTCTGGTTAGCAGTCAAATGCCTTAGGCACTATGCTACCAGTCTTTGTAAACTCCATGGTGGAATTTGCCATGAGCAACTGAGTAGCTCCCGATTGTTAAAGTTATCCACTTGGAGTATTTCTGTTGGGAGTGGCATGAAACAGTCTTCTGGGATGTTCTCTCTCTCTCTCTCTCTCAGGTGTATAGAATTCTGATGTTGAGATTGGTTAGTGGTCACTCTGCCAGGCTCAAAAGGAGCCTTGCTAGAGGCAGTAGTCTCTCTGACTGCTGGCTGAGAAAGATGTGCTGTTGAGAGAAACTTGCTCCTGAAAGACACACACTTGCTGAGAGAGATGTGAGAGACATGCACTGCTGAGGGAGAGACTTGAGAGATACATGCTGCTGAGAGATGCGAGAGATGCGCTGACACACAAAAGATGCGCTGCTAAGAGACGCAAGAGATGCACTGCTGAGAGAGAGACTGCTGATTGCTAAGTGAGACAGCTGTTTGCGAGAGACTGAGTGCATTTATGGCCTTGAATTGTAGTCTGTTGCTTCCCTAATAAACCCCATAATCTGTGAGTTGTGTGTGGCTGCTGCAGCAAATTATCGAACCCAGCAAAGAGGTTGTGGGTGTTGTGGGAGGAACAGTTGGTGTCAGAGTTAAAAGGGCTGGAGGAAGGCAGCGTGTCTAGCCTCGCAAGAATAGGCCTTGGGCTACTGATGGTGATTCTATTTTCTTCTTGTGCAATTAGAGGAGGTCAGAAGATACGGTGTCCTTGTTCCTTTGGCAGAATTATAGGCCAATACCCATATGCTTGCAAGAAAGACCAGTTAAGACTACTACTATTCAAATTTACACACCAACTCCTAAAGCCAAAGATGAGGAAATTGAAGATACTTACCAACTTCTGCAGTTTGAAATTGACCAAACATGCAATCAAGATGTAGTGATTATTACTGGTGATTGGAATGTGAAAATTAGAAACAAAAAAGAATCACTAGTAGTTGGAAAATACAGTTTTGGTTATAGAAATGATGTCAGAGATCGTGTGATAGAATTTTTCAAGATCAATGACTTATTCATTGCAAATACCTTGTTCCAACAGCATATATGGTGACTATATACATGGACATCACCAGATGGAATACACAGGAATCAGATTGATTACATCTGTGGAAAGAGGTGATGAAAAAACACATTATCTTCAGCCAAAACAAGGGTAGGAGTTGACGGTGGAACAGACCATCAATTGCTTATATGCAAGTTCAAGTTGAATAGATTGGATGCATTGAACACCAATGACTGAAAACCAGACAAGTTGTGGGATGACATCAAAAATATCATCTGTGAAGAAAGCAAAAGGTCATTAAAAAGATAGGAAAGGAAGGAAAGACCAAAATGGATGTCAGAACAGACTCCGAAATCTTCTCTTTAATGGGAGAGTAGCTACAGCGAATGGAAGAAATGACAAAGTGAAAGAGCTGAACAGAAGATTTCAAAGAGTAGCTTGAGAAGAAAAAGTCAGTTATAATGACATGTGTAAAGACTTGGAGTTAGAAAACCAAAAGGAAAGAACATGCTTGGTGTTTTCTCAAGCTGAAAGAATTAAAGAAAATACAAGCCTTGAATTGCAATATGGAAAGATTCTATGGGCAAAATATTGAATGATGCAGGGAGCATCAAAATAAGATGGAAGAGATACACAGAATCACTGTATAAAAAAGAATTGGTCAATGTTCATCCATTTCAGGGAGTGGAATATGATCAAGAACGAATAGTATTGAAGGAAGAAGTCGAGGCTACACTGCAAGAATTGATGAAAAACAAGGCTCCAGGAATTGATGGAATACTCATTGAGATATTTCAACAAAGAGATGTTGCACTGAAGGCACTTACTTGTCTATGCCAAGAAATTTGGAAGACAGCTACCTGGTCAGCTGACTGGAAGAGATCCATATTTGTACCCATTCTGAAGAAAGGTGATTCCACAGAATGTGGAAATTATCGAACAATAGCATTAATATCACATGCAAGTAAAATTTTGCTGAAGATAATTCACTAACAGTTGCAGCAATATATTGACAGGGAACTTCTAGAAATGCAAGCTGGATTCAGAAGAGGACGTGAGTGAGGGGTATCAATGCTGATGTCAGATGGATCTGGACTGAAAGCAAAGGCTACCAGAAAGATGTTTACTTGTGTCTTATTGACTATGCAAAGGCATTTGACTGTGTGGCTCATAACAAATTATGGATAACATTGAGAAGAATGGGAATTCCAGAATTCTTAATTGTGCTCATGAGGAACCTGTATATAGACCAGGAAGCTGTCGTACAAATAGAGTAAAGGGATACTGTATGGTTTAAAATCAGGAAGCGTGTGTTGTCAGTGTTTTATCCTTTCACCATGCTTATTCAGTCTGTACTGAGCAAATAATCCAAGAAGCTGGAGTATATGAAGAACAACATGGCATCAGGATTGGAGGAAGACTCATTAACAACCTGAGATATGCAGATGATACAACCTTGTTTGCTGAAAGATGACTTGGAGCACTTACTAATGAAGATGAAAGACTACAGTCTGCAGTATGGATAACACCTCAACATAGAACAAAAATCCTCACAACTGGACCAATAAGCAGCATCATGATAAATGGAGAAAAGACTGAAGTTGTCAAAGATTTCATATTACTTTGATCCACAATCAACACCTGTGGAAGTAGCAGTCAAGAAATCAGATGTTGTATTATATTGGACAAATCTGCTACAAAAGACCTCTTTCAAGTGCTGAAGACTGTAGTGTGCCAGACCCAAGTCATGGTATTTTCATTTGTGTCATATGTATGTGAAAGCTGGACAGTGAATAAAGAAAACTGAAGAGTTGATGCTTTTGAGTTGTGGTGTTGGCAACGAAATCTGAAAGTACCATGGACTGCCAGAAGAACAAACAAATCTGTCCTGAAGAAGTGCAGCTGGAATGCTCCTTGGAAGTGAGAATGGCCAGACTTCGTCTCACCTACTTTGGTCATGTTGTCAGGAGGGACCATTCCCTGGAGAAGGATGTCATGCTTGGCAAAGTGGAAGGTCAATGAAAAAGGGGAAGGCCCTCAATGAGATGGATTGACACAGTGGTTGCAGTGATGGGCTTAGGTATCCCAAGTATTGTGAGGATGGCACAGGACCCGGTAATGTTTGGTTCTGTTGTATAGAGGGTCGCTGTGAGTCGGGGCAGTTTTGATGGCACCTGACAATAGCAACAACAAAGATGATGATGTACAGTAGATGCCAAGTCCATAATATCCTGAGTGAATGGTAAGAGGCTTGGGTGGCCTGGAAGGACAGTGCCTGACACAGAGTAAATACCTAGTAAATACTTGATGGAGTGAGTGATGGCAAGGATTTTGTTTTCTTGTTCCTTTAAAGTTGTTTTGCTTGTTTTTTTGTGTTCTAGCTGACTTCTTTTCCTCCTAAGTCAGTATAAATACTGCATCAAATAAATACTGCCCCCTGCATTACACTGCCAGTATATTTTCTGACAGTTTTGTCATTCATATATGTGACCCAATGGCTCATTTGATGTCCAGTTATTTCACTTGGATCTCTCTGTGTTATCAGAAGTTGGTGTTGATGAAGGAAGTTTTAAGCTTCCGCTGTGGTACTTATGCTGCCGTCAGGTCACTCGGACTCTGCCCTGGACACTGTCACAGTGGCGTCAGCTTCCACTGGAGCTCTGGCTCTTCAGGATGTACTTTAAACTGGTAATGCAAGGATTTCAGTCAGCAGGGTAGTACAAATACTCAGACAAAGGGAAACATTTTAGAAGAGCATTGTGAAGGATTTGAAGTAGAGAGCGTAGCTTGGGTTTAAGAGAGGCTCTCAATCTATAAAAGAAAGGAGATTTCCTTTGTAAGCTGTTTTTAACTGTTGCCTCGGTAGCTCTGTGAGCTGAGAAGTTCAAACTCACGAAATATCCTTAGAGGTGAAACATGGACAGATCAGCTTTTGAACTGAAAACAAAATGTGATGCCTTCCCTCTTTGGGGCATGATCAGAGAAGGAAGAGGAAGGAGGGAGTCATGTCTCTAAGAAATTGCCACTGTAGACATGTGTTCTCTGTTTCAGAAACTGACAACTCATGCAAGGTGTGCTGTCGGGATCACTCTGGCCGCTGCATGCCCTATGTGGATGCTGAGCAAAAGAACTTGTTTTTGAGGAAAGGAAAGCCCTGTACAGTGGGATTTTGCGACATGAATGTGAGTATTTGATAAAGTCCAGCCTTTTCTGTAGTAGCCAGACTGGACGTTTTTATGTAAGTATTTAATTTTGTAAATGGGAAGAAATCAAAACAGAAATGCTGCCATCTTTCTAACCCACTGTTTGTTTAAAAGAGTCCTTGTGTTTAGGTGTGGGGAGTATTATTTAAAATGAAAAGGCCAGTGCTTCCAAGTAACTGGCTATGATCTCTCCACAGCAGGAGACTTAGTCCAGAGACTGGAAGGCACCTTGGCTGGTACTTTATGAAAAGTTGTTTTTAGGCGGAGGGTTCTAGTTATGTTTCCAATTATAAAATTCACTAAGATTGCACAGTTTTTCAAGTTGTGATTTTGAAATAGATTGCTGAATGATTAGGAAAGACGTGACAGGCTGCTTGACTCCCCTAAGTCAACCCCTTCTGTTCATTACAGAAACATAATTTTTAAAGAAGTTTAGAGAGGATTCCTAAGGAAGTCTTGCAATGGTTTTTCCATTTTGTGTGTTACCTATATATTTCTTGCTGAAATGGCCTCATCTTTAACAAACTAGTTTTTCTTGCCTTTTGTCTCCTGGTAATTCTGAAGTTAATTACAAAAATCATCTAATTGTGAAAGTGTCAACAGTAGTATATCCTGCTTTCTTAGGTACGTGTTATACTTAAATTATTATCCATTGTCAAAGATGAGCCCTTAAATGTTTGATTTTTATGAAGCCCTTTATATGTAAATTATGTTTACAAAGCCATGTTGCTTCTAAATGTGTTGTTTTCTAGGATAATGCTGTTTGTTTTCTTTTTATAGGGTAAATGTGAGAAACGAGTGCAGGATGTAATTGAGCGATTTTGGGATTTCATTGACAAGCTTAGCATCAATACTTTTGGTAGGTGATTTCTTTACTTAGAACTGAGCTAATGTATATGATGACGTTAGGAAAGTGTGGATTTAGGATATATCCTCTAATCTTGAAACAGAAGATAGAAATGTTACCACTTTTGTTATAAAAAAGCCTGTTTGCTATAAAATGGACTTATTATACTTATCTCCCTCTGCAGCCTGGATGCACAAATTTCAGACAAGGGAAGTCAGTAGTCAAAATACTGACTTCCTTCGTAACTAAAAATGAACACATAATAGCATATGCATGGTTCATTTCTATAGTTTCTAAGTCTGAATCCTGTTTGGGAGTCATTTATTTTGAAGTTGGTCCTCAGATTTTTGCATAATCAAGGATGTTTATGTACTCTAGAGTCTATGATTTAGAGTTTAGTCACAAAAATAATAATACCCAGAGAATATAAACTTGGTCTCCTTAAGCGGTTACTATCAGTTATTCCATGTTAGCCTGCTGACACATTTCCCCCAGGGGCTGTGTTAAACACTCTGCATAATCTAGCCTTATCAGCAAGTATATCAGGGCTATGTCTTTTAAAGCACTTGTTGGTTTGGAGAGATGGTCAGGTCTAACATAGGTGCCATAGATTCTGTTCTCAATACTGTGTCAGTAGTATCTAGCCAGCAACTCTGTGCTAATTATTTAATCCAATGGTAATATTCTAAGAGCATTTTAGATTTATGAAGTCCTTGACCAAGGCATTCAGTGTTTGTTCTTGTTTACAGGGAAGTTTTTAGCAGACAACATCGTAGGTTCTGTCCTGGTTTTCTCCTTGATATTTTGGATTCCTTTCAGCATTCTGGTTCATTGTGTGGTAAGTCACAATTTTTAAGCAATTAAACATTTTATTAAAATTTTGAGCAACTCCAAACATAGAATCTTTTGAAAAGGTATAATTTGTTCTTAGCAACATCTAACCTTGATGTTTCTAATGACATTTTTCAGGAAAACATCTTTCAAAAGACTTAGCTAATAGTCTTTTAAAAGATCTGCATTTTTTGTGGGTGTTTTGTTCTAATGCATATTTTTTGAGGAATTTACTTCTAAGCATGGAAAACTGTCTAACTGGACTTCAATCTAGGGCTCTGAGGAGTAAAGCTTCTAAACGAGTGTTTTCAGGCTGCATTTGTTAAAGCAGAGCAAATATCACATGGCATCATTCCCAAGATGTTACCCATAGATGCTTGGCATTATTGTACAGGGTACTCACATCCTCCCAGTTAGTGGGGAGCAGGCTTTTTTACTCTTGTTCCAAATGAATAACAGCTACAAGTTGAATTGGGCTTTGAGAACTCCGGGTAGTTTGAGCTTGAGGCCCTTCAAAATTGTTCTTAGAAATCTGTTCACCTTCTTTCTCTGGGAAAATGGGAGATTTTTGGAAAACCATTTGCTCTGTAAACCTTCCCCAAAATCACAATTTAAAAATAAATAAAATGAATCACAGGCAATCCTCCCACCCCTAAAAGAAAAAATGTGTTCATTTTAGAGATGAAGAAATCTGACCTGTGCTTCCAGACTCGTATTCTAAGATGCTATCACTGTGGCCTCGTACAGGCCTAAATCATTAGTTCACAGGTGGAGATTTAATAAGAGAAGTACTGTTGTTACCTCGCTCTTCCATAGTAGGAATGAGTTAGCTGTTAAAAACCTAAGTCCAGCTAACTCTAATGACAAGAGCTTTTTGTAATGCCTTCTGCTGCTGTTCTTTTCCCATAGGCTTCTCTTGCCTGTGGGCCCTCTTCCTCAGAGTGAGGAGCATGAGTGAGGAGAGGGAATCTCCAGGTAGCACTCACCCCTGCTAAAACAAAGCTTTTTAAAGGTGACATGTTGAAGCTTTGACAGATGAAGATATGTCTCTGGATGAAATGCCATCCATTATGATTGATCTTACTTGAGCCTACTTTGTTTACAGTGAGAGTTGTGCTTGTGGACTGTGAGGCATGATTCTTGATTTCAGGGCAAGGACATGAGGAAGGGTGGTGCCTTCTTTCTGGCCACAGATTATGTTCATGGCAGCCAGACTAGAGTCTGAGGCTTTGATTCTTGGGTTTGGCTTTCTGCCTTGCCCTTTGTCACACCTGTTATGATTCAGCCATTGGCATGGATGGGGCAATCATGGCCACATGTGTTCAGCCATCTGGAGATGATGCAGAATGTGAGGCCCACTTCCTCCACTAGAATCCTTCCCATCAGAGTTGTGGACCACAGCAGCTGTGAAAATTGCTGAGAAGAGTAAGAGGGTAGGGCAGGCTGGGGCGTGAGGTTGGTGCTGAGTGAGACACTGAGTACAGCCAACCTTAAGCTTCCCTGCCAGTTACCCCTTTAACTGGTGGGCCCAGGATCTGGTACCCGGTCTGACCACCCAACAGGAAATGCCCTGTTGTGTTCCTGCCCATAGAGGACGAAATCTCTGAAAATTAGCACTTACACCTGCCTGTTCCTGATATTAATGTGAAAAAATACATTTATTTGGAGTGCAGACACTTAAGACGGGCAGACTTTCTTGCTTAAGTAATTTATTTTCATGTATTGAACTTGATAATCACTTTCCCACTTTCTGTAACTAAGTTTTTCATTTAATGTTGTTGCTGTTATGTGCCGGTGAGTCTGACCCGATTCATAGCGACCCCTCCTTGGGTTTCCGAGGCAGTATCACTATGGAAGTAGATTGCCCAACCTTCCTTCTGAGGAGTGGCTGGTGGGCTTGAACCGCCAGCCTTCTGGTTAGCAGTCAAGTGCCTTAGGCACTACGCTAGCATCCTATAAGCAATGGGAGCTTATTAGCTGAATTAGATTGTATGAATGATCTTTATTCTTCCAATTCTTTCTAGGATAAGAAACTGGATAAGCAGTATGAATCCCTGTCTCTATTTCACCCCAGTGTAAGTATACCAGCTGAAAGAAAAAAATTCAGTTGCACTTTGAGATCGTCTTAAGCAAAATAAATTATTCACTTAGATCTTCAGCTGAGCCTCCTTTTGCTGGTGGTAGGTCACAGTGCAGGAGGAAGGTAAACCATATTAAGGTAAAATCTCTTGACGGCAGCAACAATGCACTTTTAGTTGCACAGGTGGAGATTTAATAAGAGAAGTGTTGTTACCTCGCTTTTCCATAGTAGGAATGATTTAACTATTTAAACCCGCACCCCCCCCCCAAAAAAAAACCCCTCTGCCGTCAAGTCTTACCCAACTCATAGCGGCCCCTCCTTGGGTTTCCAAGGTGGTATCACTATGGAAGTAGATTGCCCAACCTTCCTTCCGAGGAATGGCTGGTGGGTTTAAACCACCAGCCTTCTGGTTAGCACTCAGGTGCCTTAGGCACGATGCTACCAGTAGCTGTTTAGTACTGATTAATATTTTGAGATATTTTCTTGTCTTGGAATCTTGCTTGGTTTGTTTCTTAGGAGTTCCTTTTGGGTCCTCAGAATGGTAAACTGACAGATACTTGAAAGCTCTTTTGAGTCACTTCTCTGGCTGAGTGAGCTCTCAATCTAGTGTTTTCCTTAGCATGAGGTTCACAGAGTGAACAGCATAAAACCAATTTGGGTGGGTATGGCTAGAACTGTGAACTTTGATTCTTCTTCTATTATTAACTAAACCCATGCCTTTTCAGAATGTTGAAATGCTAAGTAGCATGGATTCAGCCTCAGTTCGCATTATTAAACCATTTCCTGCGCCCCAAACTCCCGGCCGCCTCCAGCCCCTGCAGTCTGCCCCAGTTATGCCCCCTGTGCCGGTGGCTCCGAAACTGGACCATCAGAGGATGGACACCATCCAAGAAGACCCCAGCACCGACTCCCACATTGATGAAGATGCATTTGAGAAGGATCCTTTCCCAAACAGTACAGCTGCAAAGTCTTTTGAAGACCTCACAGACCATCCCGTCACAAGAAGTGAGAAGGCATCCTCCTTTAAATTACAGCGTCAGAATCGTGTTGACAGCAAAGAAACAGAGTGCTAGTTTAGGGATTTACTTTCTAACCCCTTTGATCTAAGTGTGCAAAGTATTTTTATAGATTTGATGTAAAATCACTGCATATATTTTTTGAAGATTTGTGAGACATAAGGAAGTGACTTAACAGCAGATGCAGGTCATGTGTTTGAACTTCCTTCACGTAAATAATACTGTGTGGTTAGGTCTTGTTTCCTTTTAAAGAGGTAAAGTGAATCTAGTTTATTTTGAGCCTTTCAGGTTTTAGTTTTTTGATCTTTAAAATATCCTTCAACCTGTGGTGCAAAAATAGAAAATAACAGCTGGATTAGGTTATGAATATTTACATTTTTGTAAATTAACCTTTTTTATTGGTAACAGCACTGATTAGGGGGATGATTAGTTTTTTCTTTTTTATACACTGTAATAATGATCCGCTGAATATGAGGTATTTAGCAGTTATTTGTGAAGACAACTGGAACACAGAATAAACTTATTTATTTTTTTGCCTTCAAGTAAAGACAAAGGAGATGAAATCTAATTATAAATTATCTCCAAAATATGGGTTCTGTTTCTGGGTTTTACCCAGAGTTTTCACCAGCAGGGAGAACTACACATCTAAATTTAGAAATAATTTGGATCAGTATGTCTGTCTCTTCATAATTGTTAGTATCTTCTAGAATTAAAACAATCTAGCTTACAGTGAACACTACAGATACTGTAAGGTAGTTGTACAGAATCTTGTTTAGGGCTCTAATTTGCTAGGCATTTTTTTGTGTTTTTTAAGTATCTTTATGTATCCCTAATACTTTGGCCATGCTCTTAAAAAAAATTCAGCAGCTACTTTAAAATAAGACAGAGTATGGTTGCCTATTATTTTCAAACTAGTGGCTGAGAGAGAAATATATCTCGAAGAACAGGGGTGGTCTGGGTAGTTCAGATGTGCTACGTGTGTGTGTGTGTGTGTGCACACACGTGTGTAGGAGGGGAGGCTGCCTTCCTGTGTGGCTGGGGCTTATCCTACAGCAGCTGATACTTTACACACCCTTTTGATTGACCTTTAAGTGGATATATGCATTACTACTTGTTTTAGTGCTTCAGGATTCTGGATGGTCTGCATTTACTGTGTGGATAAAAATCATCAGATTGAATTTTGATTTCCGTAAAATTACAATTAAATTTTTTTTTTTCCTTAAATTAAGTACTGAAATGTGCTCAGAAGCTAACACATTTTAACTGAGTAACTTGTAAACTTTGGGGGCAATTAACCAAACCTGTGACAAATCATGTCTATTATTTTTTTTCCTAAGGATGTTTGTTACGTGGATACTTGTTACACTAATACTTGAATTTGTACCTTATGGTATTTGCTATCTTTTAACTATGCACAATATTCTTATATTATTTTAGTTATACTTTTGGAATTTGATATAAGGTGAGTGGGGTGTGTGGGTGTATGTATGCAAGTGATACAATTCCTAGCAGAATGTAAGAAACCCATTTTTTTTTTATAAAATTGTCTTTTAAAAAAAACAAAACTGTCTACCTTTTTGCCATTTATAGAATTAACCAGCTGCTCAGGGTATATTCTGTAGCAGTGACACTGATGATACCTGCATCAATCAATCAGTCAATATTTAATAACATCAAAACACTGTACCCACACACAAAGCTTCCCTGAAAAATTCCAGTGCTTTTATTAATATTGGTGGCAAATGTGTTTTTTTTTGGCACAGGGTCATAAACAAAAATTTAAGCTTGAGAAAAAAGTGTCTTCTGATTGATCTTAGAATGTTTGTGTCCTCACAACTTCATATTCTGTAAAGTAACAACCAAACTTGAGTTTTCGGTGACTAATGGTCCCCATCTCCCAGAAGGCTTAGTTCAGGTTTTGCTTCTACTACATCCCGCCAGTAAGGAAGAAGCAAAGGCAGGGAAGAGGTCTTCTTCTCCAGCAAAGGCCAAAGGTGTGAGAACAGATATTCATTTCCCTTTGGCGATAAATGTAGTCCATCTGATAAATAGGATGAGAAATCCTGTAAGGGAGAGAGAACCAAGCTAAAAGTGTCTGATTTTTTTAAAATGCCAGTATACTACGTTGTGCTCCAGCCTAAGAGTCAATCAGACCCTTTTGTTTTCAGGCATCTGCCCAGAAGACTTCTTGAATTGCAGTATATGCTGTCTCACTGAACCCTCACAAAACCCTTAGAAGTGATCCAATACTATCTCTTACAGAACTGAGGTTCATAAAATCACATACCATAAGTGTCTGAGCTGGGACATCATTCTAGGTCTTCTGAATGATACAACATGGTAATCAGGTTAGTTATCAGCTGAAAGAAGAGGCTTAACAAGTAAATACTGCCCATTAATGTAAACAAGGAAAGTGAGTAAGTTGTTACTAAGAACTTGGGTCAATGTTATTTTTTATTTTCTTTTTGTCTAGGTATTAAATTGACATACAAGTTACTAGGTAGAAAGAACATGTACCATCCAGCCTAGAACAGTAAGTGCTGGAATAAGAGTCCAGTCCCCCGACCCACACATACCGATTTTGAGCTTTAGAATGTATTTACCATTACAGCCATTTCTCCTTTGGGGGAAAACTTTTTTCCAGGGGCTAGTGCCCCCACTGTCCTATAACAACTCAGGGTGTTGAATTAGATAGCTTTTCTACACTAAGTATTTAGAGTCTAACAGCACTCCTCCCTAGGCCTTAGTTTTCTCATCTATATAATTTTAGATTAGTTATCTCTAAGGAAGACCCTCTGAATTCTAGAGTCTTAGTGTTAAATCTAGAAGGACCTATTAGGAAATTAACTAGTTCAGTAGTTTGCAATTTCCCTTTCTCTAGCAACATCTTTTTTCCAAACCATCTATGGTGGTTACATTTCTGTGTCAACTTGGCTGGGCCTGGTTGAGTGCTTGGGCAATTGCAGTATTCCCCATGATAAGACTGGTAATCAACTCCATGGTGGAATCTACTGGGAGCAGCTGAGTAGCTGCCTTTGGGTATGTGGTCTGCTTCCCATATATAAGAAACAGCTTTGGGAATGGTCTCTAGCTTATGGCATGCTTGAACCCCGCATGTAGCTAGCTGTGTGTTGTTCAGCAGCCTGCCATGCTCTGCCGACCTTGGGACTTTCAATGGACTTGAATTCATGGCCTGCCATGTGGTTTGGTAACATTGGGACTGTGCCATTTTATTTGTCGACCTTGGGCTTGTTAGCCTCAGCAGCCAGTAGCTGCCTGAGTGAAGAAAAGCCTCTAGCTTCAGTGGGCCAGGAGCAAGAGGCAGAGCTGAAGCCCAAGGTCGAGGAGCTTTCACACAGCCACCTAAGTTCAAAGTTCAGCACTTTGAACTTGGACTTCTAGCCTACAAACTGTAAGAGAATAAACTCATTTGTTCAAGGCATCCCATTTGTGGTATATTCTTGTCAGAGTGGCACTAGGTAACCAGAACACCAGTTTTGGTGGAACCTTAACACAAAAACAACCTGAATGGTGTCTCAAGCTGCTGAGACCCCTCTGGACCTGGGAATCCACTTAACTCTAGTGGTTCAACTCTAATCAAGATTTTAGAGGACAACTGGAGGTGTACAGCTTAGTGATTTATTTGGGTGCAGAGCTGGTGGTAGAGCCAGAGCCAAAGCCAGGTGCTCCCAGTTCTTTGCACGAGCTCTTAGGGAGGCAAAGAGCCTTGGGAATGGGAAGAGAACAAGTCTCAGAAAATGACTGGCTACTCTGTTCCCAGGGGTAGTGTGATTTTCTTACAGATTGCAATTTTTCCCTTTATATTCAGAAAGTGTATAAATACTAGAAATAGTTGGGTCCTTTGAAGGATGGGTAATTTGTTTCAAAAAATGGGATTTGTTAAGATTGAGGGGAGAGGAAAGAGTTGTCACCTGCTCTGTGGTTCTTGACTATTCTTTCTGCCTGCCTTTATCCATGGTTATTGGCAAAGTGAAAGAGTGACCTGCAGTGGGGCTGTGATTCTTCCCTTTTCTGCAAAGAGCTTCCTACACAAACTATCATCTATTCCTTCCACCTGGGCAACTTCAAATAACATTCTTCCCCATCAATCAGTTTTCTCTCTAGGTCTCAGAAGAGCACTTAAATCGTCTTTTAAGTGCCCTGCAGAACAGACCCTTTTCTAAAGAGTGAAAAGTAGTAGAAAAGGGGGGATGGGGGGAGACCCTGTGTCTGATTCACCCCTCCTCCTCCCATGCTGTACATAAATATTTATGTGGACTGTGAACATTTATGTAAATTAGCTATTATGAAAGGAACCACCTTTTAATTTTTTATAAAAGAATTAACACACAATAAAACTCACTTTTAGTTGTGTACAATTGTATGAAATTTAGCACATGTATAGATCCTTGTAACCAGAATCAGGACACACTATGGTTTTCCATCCCTTCTGCATACCATCCTTTCAGGCACACTCCACACTCTCCCGTACCCCTCATCCCTGGCCTCCACTGATCTTTCTGTCACTATAGTTTTGTCTTTTTGAGATACAGATGGAATCATTTTGTATGCAGCCTCTTAAGAATAGCTTCACTCAGTATGGTGCCTGTGAGATTCATCCAAATTGCTTGTATCAATACTTGGTTTCTTTATTGCTGAGTCATACGTCATTCTCTGCTTGTATCAGTTTGTTTATCCATTCACCCAGTGAAGGACATTTTTGTTGTTTCTGGTTTTTGACAATTTTGACTGCTGCTGCTATAAACAGCTGTATGCTCTTTGTCAACATCAGTTTTCATTTCTCTAGGGTAAATAACCAGGAATGGAAATGCTTTTCATATAAGTAAGTATATGCTTATAAGAAACTGCCTAACTTTCCCCCACTCCATGTATAAAAGAACTTTATATGTGTTTGGATGTTCTTACATGTGAACCATCTGTTGCTCATTTATTTCACTACATAATAACTTCTAACTATAAAATGAGTTCCCACGGTATGATGCAAACTGCTGAAAGAGGCTAAATAAGGAACTGGGTGTGACAGCAGTCCTGCGACCTCTCCATCCTGCCTCCAACTTTTGTGTGTTAAGTAGTGAAGGATTGCCATTTTACAATCTTAGTTCTAGGAAAGCTGCACAAACCAGGGTGACTTCTTTGTGATCCTGCTCACCCTGTAACTGAGCAGTTAACTGACTGTACCTGATTATCCTTCTGCATCAGGGTCCACAGGTCAAGTACATCAGTCCCACAGTCTCGGGCTACTTGTAAACAAGCATTGGCATATTCACCAACAACCAAGTTCAGGCGATTTAATTTGCAACCTATTGAAGGAGAGAGGAAATCCAAGTGGCACTAGGCAAACCCAAGCACTGGTCCTTGTGCTACCTGTACTGACCTGGATGGTTTCCAAGTTCTGTTAAACTGGTACTCACTGACACCACTCTGACATTACCAAACCAAAACTAAACCCACTGCCACTGAGTCAATTCTGACTTGAGGAAAAACACAAACTTTTATCAGCTGGATAAAAGGGATTAGGGAAAATTACTTAAGATGACACATTTCATTTCATGTCTGAGAGAGAAAAAGAATAAACTCATCCTTTTTTTTGATTCATACATTATAACTATCTGTGAAATTCACCTAGATTATAATCAGCTTACACTTCTAGCCTAGTGGAGCTTCCCACCTGGCTTTTGCTCATCTCTCACTCTTTTTAATCTTTACTAGATCACATTCAAGGGAAGAAAGAGGAAATGAGATTCAAATTTCATAATGTCATACATTCTCTTGAGAATATATACTATTTGATCTGGGAAACAATACATGGAAGTTTAAACAGCTTCTGTTGCTCATGACATGAGATGTTAAGAATATATCATCCAAGTCATAATTAGGGCTAGAAGGCCAGAAGAAACCTGGGGAGTCAGGGAGCCACTTTAGACAACTTTCAACCATGCTTCCTGGGCCCGGGTGGGCCCTCACAGAGCCACTGTGGTGTCTGCCCTGTGTGCAGCAGGATCCCTCCCTCTGACCTGCCAAGATCCCAGTGTTCACAGTCACTGCACACAGGCTTCACTTTTCCTCTCATGTCACAGTTAATACTGTACTCATTGTACCTTCCGTGCGTGATACCTCTTGACATAAGTTTATTACTTGAGAATGTTACTTGAGACTGTGTTGGCTTCCCACCAAGGACTACAGACCCTTTATCCATCTGAAAGAGGCAGTGTTGTATAACAGTACATACTTGAGCTCTGAAGTTGGACTACCTGGACTTGATTCACTGCTGGGTGATCCTGGGCAAGTTAACTTTGCTAAGACTCTATTTCTCCATCTTTAAAATGGGGACTGTCATAGTCTTCACATAAAATTGTGGTGTGGATAAGAAACACAGTGGAGAAAAACAAACAAAATGGAGCCAGAAATCTACCTAAAAATAGCTAACATTGAGTCAGACTGTGCTTTGAGAAACAGCTGCCCTGCCATACAAAGTCATTACTTTGTCCTAGAATACCCTTTTTTTTTTTCATAAGTTCAGATTGCTTTTTATGCCAAATTCCATAATGTACTGTTTTAGCAATTCAGGTATATGTCAGTATAAGAAAACTACTAACCTCAAATTACATAATAGTGTCTTCATTTGGGAGGGGAGAGAAATTTTACCACTATACTTTCTCTCCAAATGCCAAAAAAAGGGGTAGAAAAGAGAAGAATCTGAATACAAGCACTGTCCCTGGAGAGCTCATCGAGGAAGCTACAGACTGGTATGACTGGGTTGATGTCTTACAATTCGAGACAAACAGCCAACCTCTAAATTGGCTGTGGCTAAGAGTGTAACTGTACTAAGACTATGTTGCCATGAAGATGTAACAGGTGACTTACCTAAAAATACCTTTCAAAAAAATCTAACACCGGGTGAAATGCATCATTTGGCAAAGTTGGAAGAAATAAAGACTTGGTGTCTTTGAATTTGCTTCTAATTGAATTTGCTTTGTCTTTTTTTCCATTTGCCTTTGTACAAGGATTAATGCAGAACAAAAAGGAAAGTTTCAGGTTATGTTAAAAGGGAATTGGCTCTAGCCTAGAAAAGAGTTCCTTGGTAAACCTTGGCACCCAGCAGGGGTATTACTACATTAATAAGATATAAGTAGTATATTACTTATATTACATTAATAAGATATAAGTAATATATTACTACATTAATAAGATACATTAATAAGATATAACACTTGATTGTGCTCATGAGGAACTTGTACATTGACCAGGAAGCTGTTGTTCGAACAGAACAAGGGGACACTTCACAGTTTAAAATCAAGAAGGGAGTGCGTCAGGGTTCTGTGCTTTCTCCATACTTACTCAATCTGTATGCCGAGGAGATAATCCGAGAAGCTGGACTATATGAAGAAGAACGTGGCATCAAGACTGGAGGAAAAATCATTAACAACGCTGACGACACAACTTTGCTCGCTGAAAGTGAGGATGACTTGAGGTACTTACTGAGGAAGACTGAAGACTATGGTCTGCAGTATGGATTACATCTCAACATAAAACAAGAATCCTCACAACTGGACCTATAAGCAGCATCATGATAATTGGAGAAAAGATTGAAGCGTCAAAGACTTCACATTGCTTGGTTCTCCAATCGATGCCAATGGAAGCAGCAGTCAAGACATTAGACAACGTATAGCACTGGGCAGATTGGCTGCAAAGGACCTCTTTCAAGTGCTGAGGAGCAAGGATATCTCCTTGAGGACTAAGGTGCGCCTGACACAAGCCGTGATATTTTCAGTTACCTCGTACTGCAAGTGAGAGCTGGACAATGAATAAGGAAGACTGAAGAATTGATGCTTTTGAGTTGTGGTGCTGGCAAAGAATGCTGAAAGTACCATGGACTGCTAAAAGAACTAACAGATCTGTCCTGGAAGAAGTGCAGCTGGAATGTGCCTTGGAAGCGAGAATGGCCAGACTTCATCTCACCTACTTTGGTCATGTTGTCAGAAGGGACCATTCCCTAGAGAAGGATGTCATGCTTGCTAAGGTGGAGGGTCGGCAAAAGAAAGGAAGGACCTCAATGAGATGGACTGACACGGTGGCTACAATGATGGGCTTAAGTACAGCAAGGATCATGGAGCTGGCATGGGACTGGGAGGTGTTTCGTTCTCCTGTGCTTAGGGTCGCTATGAGTCGGACACAACTCAACAGCACGTAACAACAACTAACAAGAACAACAAATATAAGTAAATGCCACCTAACACCAAGTACCACTGCAGGACAAAGAAACTGATTCTCAAGGAATACAGTTATAGCTTTCAAACATACTAGAAATTACTGCTAATACCAATGCCTTACAAACTAAAACTGATGGAAATTTGTGTAGACAGACAAACGCTCAGGTGTATGCCAATTTGCTGAGGTAAATGCTTGTAAGAAACAGAACTTGGGATGTAAAGCCAAGTTAGAAAAACAATGACTGGGTATGACACAAAGCCACTGCCATTGAGTTGATTCCTACTCAGTGACTCTATAGAACAGAGTAGAATTGTCCCACAGGGTTTTCAAGGCTGTAATCTTTATGGAAGCAGACTGCCTCATCTTTCTCCCACAGAACAGCTAGTGGGTTTGAACCACTGATCTTTTGGTTAATAACCGCTTTAACCATTACGTCACCAGAGCTTCTTTGACAGCTGATTGATTATATGTGTGCCAAAGGGCAGGCAACCCCCCCCCCATTTTTATTTTATTAGAAGAAAATTGCTTTTTAGATAATAAAAACAATGACATAGAAGACATGCCCACTAGCTCAATTTTTAGATTGCAGTTTTATAAGCAGTGTTTCAGAGAGGATCTCAGAGGAATGAGAATCAGAATTTAGAGCTGGAAGGGATCTCGGAGGTCATTTATTCTAGCTCAAGCACTGACAAACTTTGTGTAAAGGGCCAGACAGTAAATACTCTAGGTTTGTGGACTAAATGGTCTCTGTTGGAACTACATGTAATATTTTGTAAATCAAGTTTTACTGGATGTTTCCTAACTCCTAGTCTAATGCAGTCATTTTCAAACATTAAGTGTACATAAGAATCACCAAGATGACTTCATAGAAAACAGTATGCTGGGCTGTGCCCCTAAAGGTCAAGTTCTGGAAGTCCAAGAATTTGCATTTCCGCCAAGTTCCCAGGTGATACTGCTGCTGATATGGAAACATGCAAGAATTGTGGTCGATGGCTCATAAACCTTGTTGATTAAACCAAAGTAGTAAGATTTTCACCAGGACCCAATATACACACCCTTACGTAAGCAAAACACATTTTACAAAACACTGCTACTGTGTTCAAGGTACTCATTTTTTCCTACTGCATTCTGTTTTTTGGAGTCGATTCACACTCAAAGCAACCCTGTAAGAATAGAACTACTCATGGTGTTTCCAAAGCTGTAAATCTTTAGGAAGCAGAATGCCACATTCTTTCTTCTGCAGAGCAAGCTGGTGGGTTCAAATTGCCAAACTCTCAGCAGTCATTGTGCCACCAGGACTCCAAAGGTGATTACTATTCTTTATCGTGAACTGAAATCTGCTTTGATGACGTATACTAGTGGATCCTAGTTTTGCCCTTTGGTACTAACAAGAGTTTATTTAATTCTTTCCATTAAAGAGCCTTTCAAACATCTGATGACAGCTAGTATAACTCCCTCTTCCCTATACAGTCTCTTCTCCGTGGTAAACATTCCCTATTTACTTCCTTTAGGGAGCTTTCTTTGACATCTCTAGTATCTTCTTTGGTATTTTCAGTAAACTTGGTATCTATTATATCATTTATCACTGTGTAAATATCTATTTATTGACTATCTCCCCCCCTCAAAAAAAAACCCAAAGTCAGTTCCAACTCATAGTGTTCTCTATCGGGTTTACAAGGCTGTAAATCTACATGGAAGTAGATTGCCTCATCTTTCTCCTGCACAGCAGCTGGTGGATTTAACCTCAAACCTTCTGGTTAGTAGCCAAATGCCTTAACCACTACACCACCAGAGCTCCTTACCTATTGACTGTCGGTATCTCAGTATCTATTATCTATTAACTAGCTTCCATACTAGTCCCAAAAGGCAGGCCCTGTGTTCCAGTCATGTCTATATCCCCAGCACCTGGCCCAGGTCTTGGCATAACATGTCAAGTTGAATCTGTATTCTGTAGGGGTAAAAGTAAAGTGCTGTCGGTGGTAGCAAGGCAGAAAACTGGTTGTTGGTGTGCCAAAGAAATGCATTAAATTGCTAAATTATAAGTTACATGAAGTTTCCTTGTACCTGAGTAAATTTTGTCAGTAAGACTGCAGGAGAGCCTTCATTTTGAGGGAAAAGGAAGGTTCCACTACTGAAGTATGGTATGAGAGGCTAAGCAAAGTGGAAGCAAGAGGACCTTCTCCCCAGCCATATTCAGATGGCTGCAGGCGCATCCTATTGCTGTGAACTCAGGAAAAACACCCAAAATGTGGACTTGGCTTCAGCACCACCTGGAGAACAGTAGCTTATCTTACTCTTCCACAGACACACATGCCTCTCTACAATCAGGTCCACAGTTTTCAGTCGGCTTCATGTGAAACTTTGGAGTTTGGCAAATATGAAGGTGAGCAACTTACAAGTACCAGACTAGTAGTTCTCTGCTAACCAAAAATGAGAATCCCTTTTCTACATAAAAATCTTCTCAGATACAATATAATGAGAGATAACACATTTTTCTGTTCGTTTTTACTTCTGTTGACTGAAAAACAAAAACTGATACAAATTTACACACTCCTAGGAGGAGCCCTTGTGGCACAATGGTTAAATACTCTGCTGCTAACTTGACTGCTCACCAGAAGGCTGGCGGTTCAAACCCACCAGCCACTCCTCGGAAGGAAGGTTGGGCAATCCTACTTCTGTAGTGATACTGCCTCGGAAACCCAAGGAGGGGTCGCTATGAGTCAGGGCCGAATCGACGGCACATAACAACAACAATAACTTTAGGTTGGCGGTTCAAACCCACCAGACACTGTTCAAATATGTGCCAGTCTGTTCCTGTAAGATTTATAACCTTGGAAGCTTTAAGGGGCAGTTCTACACTATCTTATAGAGTCATTAGGAATCAGAAGCAACTCCACAGCAATGGACTGGATTGGGTTAGGGGCAGCCTGGATGGTGGTACTGATTAAGTGCCCAGCTGCTAACTGAAAGGTCAGCAGTTTGAACCCATGAGATATAAGAAAGAAAACTGTCTACTTCCAAAAATTAGCCAATGAAACCCTAAGTATCACAACTAATGAAAAAGGAAGTCAGAAGAATTGATGTGTTCAACATCAACTGTGTCTTGGTCCAGAGTACTGAACCAAGACTCCAGAATTAAAGACTGCTGGAATAACAAACAAACCAATGTTAGAAGAAATACGACCTCCCCCCCCAAAATGGAAGACAGTGAGACTTCAACTTGCTTATTTTGGACACAACATTAGGAAAGATTAATAGCTAGAAAAGGACATGGATGGTAAAGAAGAGGGCCAACGAAAACACAGGACACCCTCAACGAGACTGACACAAGAGGCAAGACAATGGACTAAAAAATGTCAAAGATCATGAAGATGGTGTGTGACCTCACGTTACACATAAGGCTGCCACGAGTCAGTACTGATTTGCTGGCAACTAACAATAAAAACCCAAGGCCCACAGTTCTATCAAAATTATTCTCTGATCACTCACATCCAAGTTTGAAGAGACTGTGGTTTGGTTTTGTTTACCTTGTAGGACGCACTCCTTTTCCCAAGCTGTTTCACAAAGAGGAGGTGGTGTGATGAGAATAACTCTACTCTCAGGGATGTCCACAGACTTCAGGTACTGCACCATGCTCTTTAAATTTGCAACATACTCCTCCAATGGAATGTGCTGCTTTGGATTCTCTTCTGTTCATGAGAAACATGAATACGTCAACCCAAATACATGTTTGTTGGTTTGTTGTAAGCAATAATAATTGAGATTAACTCATTTCCACAAATGTGTGTGACTCACGTGGTCCCTAGGAAACTGTTTAGCACCAAGGACACTGTTCTGGTTACCTAATGCCTCTGTGACAGGAATATACCATAAGTGGGATGCGTGAACAAACAAGAGTTTATTATTCTCCTACAGTTTAGAGGCTAGAAGTCTGAGTTCAAAGTGCCAGGCTCTAGGGGCTGGTTGAAAACCCCTTGACCTTGATCTTGGGCTTCAGCTCTGCCTCTGGCTCCTGGGCCACTGAAGCTAGAGGCATCTCTTCACTCAGGCAGCTACTGGCTGCTGAGGCTAACAAGCCCAAGCTCGACAAATAAAATGACACAGTCCCGATGTTACCAAACCACATGGCAGGCCATGAATTCAAGTCCATTGAAAGTCCCAAGGTTGGCAAAGCATGGCAGGCTGCTGAACAATGACACGGCTACATGCAGGGCTCAAGTGTGCCATAAGTTGGACACCATTCCCAAAGCTGTTTCTTATATACAGGAAGCAGACCACATACCCAAAGCAGCTACTCAGCTGCTCTAATAAATTCCACCATGGAGTTCATTACCAATCTCACCATGAGGAATAACTACATTCAGCTCCCATGCCACTCAACCAGGCCCAGCCAAGTTGAAATAAAACTTAACTATCATAGACACAAAAAAGAGGGAAAGGGATATAAAATATCCAGTGCTTCATAAAACAGACTTTGGAGTATTTGGCTATGGATCTTTGTGTACTCTTGTATTTTCTCCTCTAGTGGCCATGATTTTATAAATCCATTAAGTTGAATTTATTAAAAAAGTAATAACCCTAATCATGGATCAAGACTATCCAGATTCAAGGCTCCGGCAAGATGGTGGACTAGGCAGAAAGACTGCACAGAGCCTCTTCAACAAAGAAAAGGGAAACCAGTTAACACAGACAAAAGATAATCCTGGACCCCTGAGCCTTGAAGGGAAGGATATAGATGTGGACTAAACCCCAACTAGCAGAAGAATTTGTGTGAAAATACCAAAAAAGGAGACACACGGCGCTGCGGTCTGGCAGCAATCCTGAGTGTTCCTGATGGCACAGACATCTTGGAGATTCCCGAGTGGTGGTAGGACCTAAGAATTAACCGAAAAATCGCCATGCTAGCCAGGGACTGCACGGGGAGGACTGTAAACGGTGGCTGGGGAATAAATGGAGAAGGTGAAGAGAAAAGTGGGCTGAGCTGTGCACTTTGCTCGTCCGGAGGGCACCGCCATTTTAAAGGTTTAAAAGTGGCTTGACTATTTTGGATATTTTAAGAGACAGCACTCTCATAGATTCCTGGGGCTTAAGAACACATTCTGCTTTCCAGCAACTCCAAGGTCATTCCAGACCCGCAAGACTGAAAGGTATGACATTCCTCTTGTTACTCTTATACCCCACACCCACTTGATGAACAGAGGTGCGGCCATCCCCCACTACCACCTACCTTCTGGGCGACAGGAACTCCATCACAGTCTGTGTGCTCAGATGGAGCCTAGGTGCCCTGCCCTGTCTTCCACCGATACTTTTTTTTTTCTCTTTTATTTTTAGTTTTTCTTTTTCGCTTTCTTATTTCTGGGGATTACTTTACTTGTATTTGTCTGTTTTAAAACAACAATTATGAATACTTTTGTCCTTGTTATTGTTATTCTTAATTTTCCCCTCCCAGGTCCTAGTTTTCAGCATTTTTTCTTTTCCCTGTTCCTGGTTGAAAATTTTCCCCCCTTTTTTCTCGTAGTTAACCCTGTTCCTTGTTTTCCTTTTTGCATTTTTCCCTCCATTACACTCCTTCTCTACTTTTTTCCTCTTAGGGCTCTATCCCCAGATATTGCAGGTTTCCTTCTTTTATTTTTCTTCTTTTTCTCTTTTTTTGGCAATTGTTCCTGTATGATAGCATGGTGTGTTTTTTGTCCAAGTGCTTTTAGTTTTTGATGGTTATTCAATTGTAATTTGTGTCTAACTGAGTGGGAGACAACAACAGTCCCCATAAGACA
>NW_006921612.1:7563445-7576623 GCF_000298275.1 Orycteropus afer afer
AAAAAAAAAAAAAAATCTATGAACAGTTCTGGCAAGACAGTGGAACAGGCAAACTAGCTACATAGATCTGCTGCAACAAAGCAGTAAGAAACCAATTGAAATCGATACAGGCAATGATCCTGGAACCCTGAGCTTTGAAGGCAAGGATAAAAAAGTAGATTAAAGACCAAACAGTAGAAGAACCTGAATGAGAACAGTAAGGAGACAAACAGAGCTGTGGACTGCTGGTCATCTGATATATTTTGAATATCTGCAAGCAATATTCCCAGTAGCAACCTTAGAATTGGCTCTGCTCACCAAGGACATGGGCAAGGACTACATTGGTGCATGACAACCAGAAAGGAAAATTTAACGAAATGAGAATAAGCAGACAAACAGACTTGTGGACTGCCGGCTGTCCTGAGGATGCAGCCATTTTAAATATTTGCGAGTGGGGTTTCCATTTTGAATATATGCAAGTGGCGTTCTGACCTGGACAGTGACCGAATAGGTTCTGCTTGCCGAGGACATCTTGGGCATCCACACTGGATGCTGATGACTAGAGAGGTGTGATATTCCCCTTGTTACTCTTATATGCCATACCTTCTTGGTGAACAAAGGTGGGGCTGTCCCCTGCCTCTACCCACCTTCTTGACCAGCAGGAATTCCATCCCAGTCTGTGTCCTGACACAGCCTGGGTGCCTTTCCAGCCTCCCACAGTTTTCTTCCATTTTGTTTCTCTTTGCCTTCTCGTTTTTTTTTTTTTTTTTTTTTTTTTGCCCCCTTCCCTTTCTTTTTCCTGGTTCCCTTCTTTTTTCTTTCTCCTGGTTCTTCCCATCCTTTGTTTTCCCATTTTTTCTTTACTATTCTTTTATACTTGCTCTTTTCTATCATTCCCCCTCCCCAGATATTGTGTTTTTTTCTTCATTATCTTTCGTCTTTTTTTAAAAAAATATATTTGAAACATTTTCTTCTCATTTATTACCTTTCGTTTTTATGCAATTGTCCCTGTTGGTTTATGAAGTTTGAGTTTTTTGTTCCTTTGTTTTTATTTTTTTTGGTTTTATTTATTTATTGTCTAACTGAATGGGAGACAGCAACTGTTCCCACACAACCCAACCACACCTGCACCTCCTGCAGCCCCACCCTCTGAGTAAGGGTCACTACTTGCTTTTGTACCAACTGACCAACAACAGATGGCAGCCAATACCAATTCAACTCTCCCTTAACTGCTCTTTATGAACAGCTAACAGAGATCTGTACACACATTCTCATTCTATAACACACCCATCAATAAAATGCAACACACTGCCGTGGAGTCGGATCCAACTCATAGTGACTCCCCCTTGGGTTTCCGAGGCATTATCACTACAGAAGAGACTGCCCAACCTTCCTTCCGAGGAGTGGCTGGTGGGTTTGAACTGCCAGTCTTCTGGTTAGCAGTCAAATGCCTTATGCACTACACCACCAGAGCTCCCAACACAGCTATCAGGAAACAAAAATAGACTAGCAATCAAAGGCTGGAAAAATATATGTCAAGTAAATCAAACCAAACCAAACTCATGCCATTGAGTTGGATCTGACTCACAGTGACCCCTCCTTGGGTTTCTGAGGCAGTCTCACTACAGAAGTAGATTGCCCAACCTTCCTTCTGAGGTGTGGCTGGTTAGCAGTCAAATGCCTTAGGCACTACGCCACCAGAGCTCCTACAGTAAGTAAATGGCAATCAAAAATGAGCACGAGTGCCAATAGTAATTGCTCATAAAATAGATTTTAATACAAAAACCACTGTAAGAGACAAGGAAAGACATTATATAATGATTAAAGGATCCTTGAACAAAAGAACATAAGAATAAATATCTACGCACCCAATAAAAAAGCACAAAATGCAACCACTGCCATGGAGTCAGATCCGACTCATAGCGACCCCTCCTTGGGTTTCCCAGGCTGTATGGCTACGGAAGTAGATTGCCCAACCCTCCTTCCGAGGAGTGGCTGGTGGGTTTGAACAGCCAGCCTTCTGGTTAGCAGTCAAATGCCTTAGGTACCCTGCCACCAGAGCTCCCAACGCACCCAATGAAAGAGCACCCACAATACATACAGCAGATTTTAACAGAATTGAAAAGGCAAATAGATGACTCCACGGTAATAGTAGAAGACTTTAATACCAACTTGACGTTATAGACATCTACAGAGCACCTTACCCAACAACAGCACAATATGCATTCTTTTCCAGTGCACATTCTCCAGGATAGACCATATGTCAGGCCACAAAGCAAGCCTCAATAAATTTAAAAACACTGAAATACTGCAAAGCATCTTCTCAGATCACAAGGCTATAAAATTGGAAATCAACACTAGAAAGACCAATGGAAAAAAAACAAACATGTGGAAACTGAGTAACACCCTTCTCAAAAATGACTAGGTAATAAAAGAAATAAAAAAAGAAATAAAAAAATTCTTTGAATCAAACGAGAATGAAAACACAACATACCAAAATCTTTGGGACACAGTAAAAGCAGTAATCAGAAGGCAATTTATAGCAATAGAGGGGACACATCAAAAAAGAATAAAGAGCCAAAATTAACACCTTAAACCATTATCTCCAACAATTAGAAAAAGAGTGGCAAAAAATGGCTATAGTCACCAGAAGAAATAATAAAGATATGAGCAGAAATAAATGAAATAGAAAACAGAAAAGACAATACAAAAAAATCAGTAAGACAAGAAGTTGGTTCTTTGAAAAGGCTAATAATATCGACAAACCAATGGCAAACTTAACAAAGGAAAAGGAGGAGAAGATGAAAACAAAACGAGTAAGAAATGAAATAGGTGACATCACAACAGAACTAACAAAAATAAAGAGTATCAGGATACTATAATAGTGGCTAAGACACCTGCCTGCTAACCAGACGGCTGGCGGTTCAAACCCACCAGCCACTCCTCGGAAGGAAGGTTGGGCAATCCTACTTCCGTAGTGATACTGCCTCGGAAACCCAAGGAGGGGTCGCTATGAGTCGGGTTTGACTCGACCGCACATAACAACAACAACATAAACAACTATACGGACATACTGCCCCCTAGAGCCAGGAAAGGGAGGGAGCAGGACCTTCAGAGCGGCAGGATATCCAGGTAAAAAGGGGAGGGAGGCAAGGCTAGGCCCCAAGCTCCCAAGTCCCTAGAACCAGGAAATAGAGGGAGAAGGAGAGGCTGGGGACATCTGGAGTGGCAGGATATCCAGGTAAAAAAGATCAGGAGGCAAGGCTAGGCTCCAAGCTCCCTAGAGCCAGGGAAGGGAGGGAGTGGCCCAGGACCACAAAGTGGCAGGTCCAGATAGCAATTATGTAAGGGAGGGCACAGAAGTTTCCAACAGCTAAGGGAGACAAACTTGTCTATCAGTGTGTCATCCTCTGGGGCTTGTACGTTGCTGTGAGGCTTGAGGCTCTGCCACTGGTGTTTCATATACCAGCAGAGTTGCACATGGTGCACAGGTTTCAACACAACTTATAGACTAAGACAAACTAGGAAGGAGGAGGCCATCCACTTCTCAAAAATTGACCAGGGCAAACCTTATGAATAGCAGAGAAACACTGTCTGATACATTACTGGGCAACTTTATGAATAGCTCAGAAACACTGTCTGACACAGTGCAGGAAGAGGAGCCCCTTGGGTTGGAAGGCACTCAAAATAGGACTGGGAAAGAGCTGCCTCATCAGAGTAGAACCAACCTTAATGATACAGATAAAGTAAGTCTTTCAGGACCTCCATGTGCTGACACGGCACGACTCAAATTGAGGAGAAACAGCTGCAAACATCCATTAATAATCGGAACATGGAATGTACAAAGTATGAATCTAGGAAAACTGGAAGTTGTCAAAAATGAAATGAAATGCATAAAGATTGATATCCTAGGAATTAGTGAGCTAACATGGGCCTATTTTGGCCATTTTGAATCAGAGACCATATGATTTACGATGCTGGGAATGAGAGTTTGAAGAGGAATGGCATGGCACCTGGTCATCACAAAGGATGTTTCAAGATCTGTCCTGAAGTAAGATGCTGTCAGTGATAGGATAATATACATACACCTATGAGGAAGACCCGTTAATATGATTATTATTCAAATTTACGCACCAACCACCAAAGCCAAAGATGAGGAAATTGAAGATTTTATCAACATCTGCAGTCTGAAATTGACCGAACATGCAATCAGGATGTGCTGCTTATCATTGGTGACTGGAATGCAAAAGTTGGAGACAAAGAAGAATCACTGGTAGCTGGAAAATCTGGCCTTGGTGACAGAAATAATGTTGGAGATAGCATGATAGAATTTTGCAAGACCAAGGACCTATTCACTGCAAATACCTTTTTTCAACAACACAAACAGTGGCTATATACGTGGACTTCATCAGATGGAGTACACAGGAATCAGACTGACTATATCTGTGGTAACAGGAGATGGAAAAGTTCAATATCTTCAGCCAAAACAAAGCCAAGAGCTGATTGTGGAACAGACTATCAACTGCTCATATGCAAGTTCAACTTGAAGTTGAAAACAATTAAAACAAGTCCACGGGAGCTGAAATATGACCTTGAATATATCCCTCCTGAATTTAGAGACCATCTAAAGAATAGATTTGATGCACTGAACACCAATGACCGAAAACGAGAAGAATTGTGGGATGACATCAAGAACATCATCCATGAAGAAAGCAAGAGGTCATTAAAAATATGAGAAAGAAAGAAAAGACCAAAATGGATGTCAGAAGACTCTGAAACCTGCCCTTGAGTGAAGAGTAGCCAAAGCAAATGGAAGAAATGACAATATAAAAGAGCTGAACAGAAGATTTCAAAGAGCAGCTCAAGCAGACAAAGCCAATTACTATAATGAAATGTGCAAAAACCTGGAGTTAGAAAACCAAAAGGGAAGAACACTCTTAGCATTTCTCAAACTTAAAGAACTGAGGAAAAAATTTAAGCCTCAAGTTACAATATTGAAAGATTCTATGGGCAAAATATTGAATGATGCAGCAAGCATCAAAAGAAGATGGAAGGAATACACAGTCACTATACCAAAAAAACTAGTTGATCTTCATCCATTTCAGGAGGTGATGTTCAAGAATCAATGGTATTGAAGGAAGAAGTCAAAGCTGCACTGAAAGAACTGGTGAAGAACAAGCCTCCAGGAATTGATGGAATACCCATTGAATTGTTTCAAGAAACTGATGCCCTGCTGGAGGCACTCACTCAGTTATGCCAAGAGATTTGGAAGACAGCTACCAAGCCAACTGACTGGAAGAGATCAATATTTATACCCACTTCAAAGAAAGGTGATCCCAAAGAATGTGGAAATTATCAAACAATATCATTAATATTGCATGCAAGTAAAATCTTACTGAAGATAATTCAAAGAGTTGCAGTATATTGAAAGAGAACTTCCAGAAATGCAAGCTGGATTCAGAAGAGGATGTATAATGAGAGGTATCAATTGCTGATGTCAGATGGATCTTAGCTCAAAGCAAAGAATACCAGAAAGATGTTTACTTGTATTTTATTGACTATGCAAAAGCATTTGATTGTGTGGGTCAAAACAAATTGTGCATAACATTGAGAAGAATGGGAATTCCAGAACACTTAATTGTACTGATGAGGAATCAGTGCATAGACCAGGAGGGTGTCGTTCAAACAGATAAAGGGAACTAACTCTACATGGTTTGAAATCAAGACGGGAGTGCATCAGGGTTGTATCCTTTCATCATACTTATTCAATCTGTATGCTGAGTAAATAATCCAAGAAGCTGGACTATATGAAGAAGAACGCAGCATTAGGAGCAGAGGAAGAATCATTGTCAACCTGCGATATGCTGACGATACAACTTTGCTTGCTGAAAATGAGGATGACTTGAATTACTTACTGCTGAAGATTGAAGAATACAATCTGCAGTATAGATTACATCTCAATATACAGAAAACAAAAATCCTCACAACTGGTCATATAAGCAACATTATGATAAATGGAGAAAAGATTGAAATTGTCAAAGACTTCACATTGCTTGGTTCTACAATCAATGCCAATGGAAGCAGCAGTCAGGACATCAAATGATGTATAGCACTGGGCAAATCAGCTGCAAAGGACCTGTTTCAAGTGCTAAAGAGCAAAGATGTCTCCTTGAGGACTAAGGTGCTTCTGACATAAGCAATGGTATTTTCAATCGCCTCATATACATGTGAGAGCTGGATAATGAATAAGGAAGACCTAAGAAGAGTTGATGCTTTTGAGTTGTGATGCTTTTGAGTTGCTGTTATTATGTGCCGTCGAGTTGGCCCTGACTCATAGCGACCTCTCCTTGGGTTTCCAAGGCAGTATCACTACAGAAGTAGATTGCTTAACCTTCCTTCTGAGGAGTGGCTGGTGGGTTTGAACTGTGAGCCCTCTGGTTAGCAGTCAAGTGCCTTAGACACTATGCTACCAGAGCTCCTAATACCTGTCCATAGATCAAAGAATAAGGAAATACACTTATTTATTAATTACAGAACTCAAGGTGAGTATTCTTATCAAAGGACACATTCACATAGAATTTGGAAAGCTCTTACTGACCCAGATGCCTAAAATTAATGTTACTAATTATTGTTGCTGCAAAAGACCTCTTTAAATTGTTAAAGAGCAAAGATGTCACTTTGAAGACTAAGGTGTGCGTGACCCAAGCCATGGTATTTTCAATAGCCTCACAGGCGTGTGAGAGCTAGATAATGAAAAAGGGAGACTACAGAAGAAATAATGTATTTGAACTGTGATGTTAGTGAATAATATTGAATATACCATGGACTGCTAGAAAAATAACAAATCTGTCTTAGAAGAAGTAGAGCTGAAATGTTCCTCAGAATTGAGGATGGCAAGACTTCACCTCCTCTACTCAGGACACATTACATTATCAGGTGGGACCAGCCCCTAGAGAAGGACATAATGCTTGCTAAAATAGATGTTCAGCAAAAGAGGAAGACCCTCAATGAGATAGACTGACATAGTGGCTCCAAAACAGGCTCAAGTATAGCAATGATTGTGAGGATGGTGCAGGACCAGGCAGTGTTTCATTCTGTTGTACATGAGGTGGCTGAGTTGATACTTAGTCAATGGCACTTAACAACAAATTCCCTGAAAGATAAAACATAGAAAAGAATTTTTAAAAATCTACTCCCTCCCTGAAGAAAACGTATTTCCCATAATTTTTTTAATTAGAACTTGAAATGATCTTGGTTAAAAAGATTATTTTTTTCTATTTTTTTTGGAAGCAATTTATTTTCAGATCAACCATTAATTACCCAAGCTTTTCTACCAACGGAAGCACTGAGGTGAACTTGTTCAAAGTGTTTTTTTCTGCGTGGAGAGTACAAGCTGTACAACAACTCTGCAGCATGTGATTCAGGCACTGTGTTCTTGCATCTGATCCCCTCAGAGAAGCATCCAGGGCCGATGGTGCACGACACTCAATGTGTGATAACAAAGCATGGTTCCTGTCAATGATGGACTAAGCCACGTTTCTTGGAAAAGGGGAACAGCTATTGACAAAGATGACAGTAAAATGAAAACAATGTGCACTGTAGCTTGTTCATCAGAAAATGATGCAGAAATGAAAGATCAACCGAATTCAGACTGAGCTCAGCTTTATCACCTCTCCGGGCATGACCTGGACAAGTCACTTCCCTACACCTCCTCCCCACATCTGTGAAATACCAATGTAGCTAGATTAAATGACAACACTTCTGAAACTCACTGCCATCCAGGTGATTCGGATTCATGGCGATTCTATTAGCACAGAGAATTGCCCCTACAAGGTTTCCAAGGCTGTAAATCTTTACAGAAGGAGACTGTCTCAATTTTTTCCCCCCCCGTAGGCGGCTGGTAAGTTCGATCCTCCGACCTTTTGGTCAGCAGCAGAATGCTTTAACCACAGCATCACCAGAGGTCCTTAGGCGTGTTACAAGTACTGCTTATACCATATCAGTATCCTCAAAGATATTATCCCTGAAGATACTAACTAGTAAACACTGCCAGGATATTACTAAAGGAACCCGGAGGCTTTCATTGGTGATCATTATAGGACGCTGTAAGCATTAGGGCAAAGATCTCCTACTCAAGGCGGACTCAGGGAAACCGGGGCATTTTGGACAAAAGAGACCTTGAGAATGTCACAAACATACTGGACTAAGTGAGGAGACGTGGAGAGGGCAGTACCAGTGCCAAGCACCAAAAAAACCGATACTCATTGCCTTCAAGTCGGACCCGACTCATAGCGACCCCTCCTTGGGTTTCCGAGGCAGTATCTCTACGGAAGTAGATTGCCCAACCTACCTTCCGAGAAGTGGCTGGTGGGTTTGAACCGCCAGCCTTCTGGTTAGCAGTCAAATACCACAGGCACTACGCCACCTGAGCTCCTGCCAGTGCAAAGAGAATGTGATAATAACCAGGCCAGAACGTCTGTGGCTCCCGGAAAGACCGAGGAGGGCCCACAGGGCGCAAGCAACGAGGCAGAGGTCTTGATGGGGATGGTGGCACCAAGGCAGTCCAAGAGATCAGGGTAGTGGTACCTGGGTGATGGAGTCTCCAAATAGTACCACGCGAGGCCAAAGCAATAAGCTCCCACGACTCACAGATTCGGAGAGCGCCATAGCCACCACCCGCGAGAGGCGGGGCCAGAGCGGATATCCGAGAGAGCGCTGGGGGCGGGGTGGCGTTTGGTGGTCAGTGGGGCGAGTTGCCTGGCCGCCAGCGCACTGTTGTCAGCAGTCTCTGTAGTTCTTTTATGTGCAGTGGAGGCGACCCGACTCATAGCGACCCCTCCTTGGGTTTCCCAGGCAGTATCACTACGGAAGTAGATTGCCCAACGTTCCTTCTGAGGAGTGGCTGGTGGGTTTTTCCGCCAGCTTTCTGGTTACCAGTCAAGTGCCTTAGGCACTACGCTACCAGAGCTCTGTAGTTCTAGCAGTGCACTGTTGGCGGCCGGTAAGAGATTATGCCAACCAGTCGTTTTTAAGACGTGTGATAGCTGTTTCCTCTTGGAAATCCTACTTTTTTCTTTTTTTTTGGCAGTTTACCATAAGCTTGGCCGTTCATTTCCTGAGTCATTAGGTACTGGGCTTGTACTGGCGGCTCTGCCCTCAAGAAGCTCAGTTCATCCTAGAAGGCAAGAGGCGTGTCCTGGAGGTTGGGCGAAGCCTCCCAGGCGCCTAAGTGGAAGGAAGGTCTGGCCTGGGACTTTGGAACGAGGCCACACCTTCACAGAGTCAGACCACCTGTCCAAAATGTCTCGTCCAAAGCAGTGCCTACCTTCAGCACCGAAGGTTGGACAAAGCGAAAACGTACCTACGTTTAGTAGCCTATCTGTTCATTTGCTTCTCTGCCAGTGTCATCTGTTCCCCAGATGAGAACATAGCCTGAAAGGAAAGTGATTTGGCACCATCATCAAATCCAAAATCACACATGACCTGAAAGCAATTTCTAGGAAGGGAAAAAAATTTAAAAAAAACTGTTCCCGTGTGTTCAGCAAGTGGCAATGGGAAATAAGGACCTGTGGTAGAGAAGACCTTGAAAGGAATTAATCACATAACTGTTAAATAAAATTGATTCAATCACTTCTTGAACATTTTGATCTCACCGTGCAGAGATGTGAAGACCATGATAAAACAGGTCAGAAAAGGCATCTTAAAACAACTGAACTGTTGGTTAAAACCGGAAGGGTAAGGGAAGCACTAAGTTTTAGAAAAACTGAAACGCCTTTGTGTGGCTTGAATGGTTGAAGCTGGAGCTGCAAGTAAGATAGGGCAGACCAGTTACGAGGCTTCATGCTAAAATCATCTGGGGAGCTTTAAAAATACTTACTGAGCTGCAGAACAACTCAAATAATTTCTGATGGTAGGTGTTGGACCGCAGCAAATTCTTAACGTGCCCCAGGGGAGCACGTTAAGGTGTTTGGACATTAATCCTAACCAAAATGAGGGGGCCACTAAAGGATGTTAAGCAGGGGAGGCTTGATGGCAGACTTGTATATTTTAGAAAT
The DNA here is from genome assembly GCF_000298275.1 of Orycteropus afer afer. Lineage (NCBI taxonomy): Eukaryota > Metazoa > Chordata > Mammalia > Tubulidentata > Orycteropodidae > Orycteropus > Orycteropus afer. The sequence continues at coordinate 7,573,480 of NW_006921612.1, forward strand.
CAACTATGGTGAGAAAAAAGAGATTATTGCAGGAATTCAGAGTGATCTGAGCCTAAATAGCACCACTGGAGGTGGAGACAAATGGAGATTGAAGAGCAATTTAAAATCTTTATGGTAACCTCAGAGGAGAGGGATTAAGAAAATGGGCACTCCCTTTTTACTGTGTATATTTCTGTATTGTTAAACTATTACAAAAAGCATGTATTGTAATTTAAAGAATGTCTTTAAGATAACAATTTTAAGTTTTAAATAATTTTAAATGTTAAAATCTTATGATACTTACTAACATTTTCAGTTAACAGAGCTTGTCATCAGATCTCAAGGAAAATGTTTTTGGGAAGGAGTGATCAACAGCTGTAAGTCACTAAGGAAAGATGGGGACTAAATTGTGTCAGTGCAATTTAGAGACATAGATAACTGCCTAGTGCGATAGTGAGTGTTGACCATTCTCAAAAAAGTTAGCTGTGAAGGTGAGGCACTAGACTGTGTTCATTCCCTTCTTGAGAGGTAACAATCAATCACCATTTTCATACTAGTAGGTTCCCAAGAATCCTTTCTGACTCATAGCAACCCCTCCTTGGGTTTCCTAGGCATTATCACTACAGAAGTAGATTGCCGAACCTTCCTTCTGAGGAATGGCTGGTGGGTTTGAACCACCAGCTTTCTGGTTAGCAGTCAAATGCCTTAGGCACTATGCCACCAGCACCCAAAGAGCCTTTAAGGTGGTGCAATGGTTAACACTGGATTACTAGCAGCAAAGTTGTTGGTTTGAACCCATACAGAGATCCCTTAGAAGATAGGCCTGGTGATTTGCTTCTGAAAGGTCACAGCCTTAAAAATGCCATGGAGCACTTATACTCTGCACACATCTAAATCAAGTTGACAGCAACCATCAACCTGCTCCCCTCAGCACACAGCAGAGTAGGCATAGGACAGGTCGTTACTTACAAATTTGTATTAAGTGGTAATACAGGAAATTGGATAAATGATTAATAATTACCTATTTCAATAATTTAACAACTGATGTTTGAATAACCTTGAACTTGAGTCATAAAAATTATATTCTAAGTATCCTTCAATTGACTGTATCGGTATAGTATAAGGAAAACATTATTAAATCAGGAAAGTCATATTTTTATGAACAAATAAATGAAGCAATTTGGTAAGTGTCAAAAGGGGGTAAAAAAAGGAGTTTAAAACCTTAAGTGATAATCTCCAATTATTAATTCAAACTTAGAGTAACAAACACAAACGCAATGCACTACTGTCGAGTCAGATCCAACTCATAGTGACCCCTCCTTGGGTTTCCAAGGCAGTATCACTACGGAAGTAGATTGCCCAACCTTCCTTCCGAGGTGTGGCTGGTGAGTTTGAACCGCCAGCCTTCTGGTTAGCAATCAAATGCCTTAGGCACTACACCACCAGAGCTCCTGCAAACCACAATGTATTTTCTTTCCTTAAAAACTACAGTAAGACAAATCCTAATTCTTTTAGGTATTAGCAAATCTTGCCAGTTTCAATGAGAGCTGCAAGTACCTGCCTGGAAGTAGAATCAGTAAGTTCTAAAATAATAGGCAGTTCAGTTTATTCTAGTTCTAGAATATAGGTAGGAGCTCTGGTGGCATAGTGCCTAAGGCATTTGACTAACCAGAAGGCTGGCAGTTCAAACCCACCAGCCACTCCTCGGAAAGAAGATGGGGCAATTTACTTCCGTAGTGATACCGCCTTGGAAACCCAAGGAGGGGTCGATATGAGTCGGATCCGACTCAACGGCAGTGAGATTGAGGAGAATAATGAGTAACTTTGATGGTAACTTAACAGTATTCAAGCTATTGGAATAAAAGCCATTTAATGTCCAAAGAGAGACCATTGGTGGCTCAGTGCTAGAATTCTACCTTACACACCAGGGACCTGGCTCTATTCCCAGCCAATAAACCTCACATGTAGCCGCCACCTGTCTATCAGTGGAGGCTTTTGTGTTGCTGTGATGCTGAACAGGTTTCAGCATAGCTTTGAGGTTAAGATGGAATAGTAAGAAAGGCCTAGCAATCTACTTCAGAAAAAAAAAAAAAAATCAGACAAGGAAAACCCTATGGATCCCAATGGTCTCATGTCATTGTGCATGGGGTTGCAATGGGTTGAGGACTGACTTCATGGCAGCTTATAGCAGCAATGTCAAAAGTAAGTAGGCTACCCCAGATAATCTAATGTATTTTAAGTAACAGAAGTACAGTCAACCATTTAAAAAAAGATTTAATGTATATGTAGATAGAAGGTAATCAATGAACTGGTGTAAGGGCCTCATAGAGTCTTTGTGCAGCCAGTTCCACCATTTCTCGGAGGGATTCATCATCTTCACTTCCTTCTTCACATTCTACAGTCTGAAAGTGAAAGCACAAATATGCCTTTCAATTTAAGAGTCTAGAACTATTATACATAAGATCAATTAATACTCATTAAGAAAAAAAAAAAAAATCCCATAGAGGTGAAGATCAAAGTAGGACTGCTTATCAAGATACAGCATAGCTGCACTGCACACTTGTGAGCAGACAACCTGTATGCACAGAGATTGTTGGCAGGCCTGCTTAGAAACATACTGACCACAATGGATGGGTATAATCAGAGAGAAATTTCTTGGGGGGTGGGGGAGGCAAAGTCCAGTGAACTACATACATTTACTTCAAAGCCTGTATTTTGACCTAGTAAATGTCACACCAAGGAATTCAACCTCTTGTTGTTAAGTGCCATCAAGTCGTTTCTGACTCATAGCAACCCCATGCACAGCAGAACGAAACATTGCCCGATCCCATGCCAGCTCCATGAAACCTGCTATACTTGAGCCTATCATCGCAGCCACCATGTCAATCCAACTTGTTGAAGGCCTTCCCCTCTTTTGACGACCCTCCACCCTACCAAGCATGACAACCTTCTCCAGGCAATGGTCCCTTCTGACAACATGACCAAAGTAGGTGACACCAAGTCTGGCCATTCTTGCTTCCAAGGAGCATTTCGGGTGCACTTCCTCCAGGACAGATCTGTTAGTTATTTTAGCAGTCCATGGTACTTTCAGCATTCTTCGCCAGCACCACAACTCAAAAGCATCAACTCTTCTCTGGTCTTCCTTATTCATTGTCCAGCTCTCAC
>NW_006921612.1:7578678-7599790 GCF_000298275.1 Orycteropus afer afer
ATCAATCTTTATGCGTTCCATTTCCTTTTTGACAACTTCCAATTTTCCTAGATTCATACTTCGTACATTCCATGTTCTGATGATTAATGGATGTCTGTAGCTGTTTCTCCTCAATTTGAGTGGTGCCACATCAGCAAATGGAGGTCTCGAAAACTTTACATTATCCATAGGAGTAAGGCTGGTTTTACTCTGATGATGCAGCTCTTTCCCAGTCCTATTTTGAAAGCCTTCTAACCTAACGGACTATTCGTAAAGTTGTGCGGTAATGTATCAGACAGTGTTTCTTTGCTATTCCTAAGGTTTTCCCTGGCCAATTCTTTGAGACTTGGACGGCCTCTTTCTTCTCCTAGTCTGTCTCAATCTGTAAGCTGGGCTGATACCTGTGCACCATGTGCATCCCGCTAGGTTTGAAACACCAGTGGTTCAGCCTCAAAACTCACATCAACATGTCACCACGGTAGGACAAACCAACAGATAAGTGTGTCTCCCTGACAAACTTGATGTTTCAACATCAAACATCAGCAACACAAACGGCAGCTCTACACATGGACTTCACCAGATGGAACACACAGGAATCAGGTAGGAGAAACCTCTCCTACCACCCTTACCTGGGTCCCTGCGGCTGACTCCGGAATTCAACCTATACAACACAAATTACTTAGCTAGTAATGGGTATAATCTACTCAACACTTTGTATTAATTGATTTACACTCACTAATAATCTTATAGTTGCTTCTTAAAACTCAACTATAAATCATGTACTTTTATTCAGAGACTGACTATGTTTTATATCTTGATCTAGGTGGTTGGTATATGGGTGGATTAAAAAACCAGTTTCCACTGAGTTGATTCCAACTCAGAGCAACCCCATATATGTCAGAGCAGATCTGTGCTCTATGTTGTTATTGTTGTTGTTATGTGTCGTCGAGTCGGACCCGACTCATAGCAACCCCTCCTTGGGTTTCTGAGGCAGTATCACTACGGAAGTAGATTGCCCAACCTTTCTTCCAAGGAGTGGCTGGTGGGTTTGAAGTGCCAGCCTTCTGATTAGCAGTCAGGTGCCTTAGGCACTACGCTACCAGAGCTTCCCTGTACTCTATAGGGTTTTTAAAATTTTTTGCAGTGTTCCCTTCCTTCCCTTCTCCTCCCATACCTGGTAACAAAGAAAGAAAGTTTCCTTCCATATATAAACCTTTCCTGACTTTTTATAGTAATGAAATAATACAATATTTGTTCTTCTGTGATTGACTTATTTCACTCAGCATATGTCCTCCAAGTTCATCCACGTTATGTGGTGTTTTGCATGTTCTATGTTATTCTTTAGTGTTGCACGGTATTCCATTGTGTGTATGTACCATAGTTTGGTTATCCATTCTTCTGTTGATGGTCACCTAGGTTGTTTCCATCTTTTTGCTATTATAAATTGTACTGTAATTAACATGGCTGTGCATATATCTGTTTTTGTCCTGGCTATCACTTCTTTAGGGTATATACCTAGTAATGGGATTGCTGGGTTAAATGGTATTTCTAATTCCAACTTTTTAAGGAATCACCATATTGTTTTCCATAATGGTTGTATCATTTGACAGTCCCACCAGCCGTGTATTAGAGTCCCAATCTCTCCACATCCTCGCCAGTATTTGTTACTGCCTGTCTTGTTGAACTTTGCTATTAGTGCTAGGGTAAGAGGGTATCTCATTGTTTCGATTTGCATCTCTAATGGCTAAGGATTGTGAACATTTCTTCATGTGTTTGTTGGCTGCCTGAATATCCTCTTTGGTGAAGTGTCTATTCATGTCTTCTGCCCATTTTTTTAAATTGGATTGTTTGTCTTTTTGTTATTGAGGTGTTGGAGTTTTCTATAAATTTTAGAGAGAAGTCTCTTGTCAGATATGTCATTGGTGAATTTTTTTTTTTTTTTCCCCAAGCTGTAGGTTCTCTTTTGACTCTTTTGGAGAAGTCTTTGGAAGCACATAAAAATTTAATTTTTAGAAGGCCCCATTCATCTAGTTTATCTTCTGTTTGTACATTTATGTTTGACAGCATGTTTATGCCATAAATTAGGGCCCCTAAATCTGTTCCCTTCAGGAACTTATAGTTTTAGGTTTCACATTTAAGTCTTTGACCCATCTGGAGTCAGTTTTTGTGTATGGTGTAAGGTACAGATCTTGTTTAATTTTTCTGCAAATGGATATCCAGTTTTGCCAGTACCATTTGTTAAAGGGACTATTTCTTCCTCATTTAATAGATTTCAGCCCTTTGTCAAAGATAACTTATCCATAGATGGATGATCTATTTCTGGGTTTTCAGCTCTGTTCCACTAGTCTATGTGTCGGTTGTTGTACTAATACCAGGCTGTTCTGACTGCTGTGGCTGTATCATAGGTTTTGAGACTGGGGAGTGTAAGACCTCCTACTTTGTTCTTCTTCAACAGCACTTTGCTTATCTAAGGTCTCTATCCATTGCATATAAAATTAGTGATTGGTTTTTCCATTCCTTAAAGAATGTTGATGGCATCTGGATTGGGATTGCATTAATTGTATAGACTGCTTTGGGTACAACTGACATTTCTACAATGTTCAGTCTTCCTATCCACAATCACAGTATGTTCTTCCATTTATGTAGCTCTCTTATGGTTTCTTGAGTAGTCTTTTGTAGTTTTCTTTGTACAGGTCTTTGTGTCCCTAGTGAGATTTATTCCCCAGTATTTTATTTTTTTGGTAGCTATTATAAATGGTATTGATTTCCTTATTTCCTTTTCGGCAATCTCTTTGCTGGTGTAGAGGAATCCAACTGATTTTTGCATGTTGATCGGTATTCCACCACTATGCTAAATATCTGAATTAGTTCCAGTTATTTATTTTTTTTTGCTGAGTCTCTTGGGTTTCCTGGGAGCTCTGGTGGCATAGTGCCTAAGGCACGTGACTGCTAAACAGAAGGCTGGAGGTTCAAACCCACCAGCCACTCCTCAGAAGGAAGACTGGGCAATCTACTTCTGTAGAGATCCACCTCAGAAACCCAAGGAGGGGTCACTATGAGTCAGAAAATGACTTGATGGCAATGGGTTGGGTTTCCTATGTATAGGATCGTACCTTCAGCAAATAGGGATAGTTTTACTTCTTCTTTACCAATTTAGATGCCTTTGATTTATTTCCCTTGCTTGCCTTACTGCCCTGACTAGGACTTCCAATACAATGTTGAATAGAAGTGGTGATAGAGGGCATCCTTGTCTGGTTCCTGTTCGCAAGGGGATTGGTTTCAGTCTCTCTCCATTGAGAATAATGTTGGCTGTTGGTTTTGCATACATGCCCTTTATTACATTGAGGAACATCCCTTCTATTCCTATTTTGTGGAGAGTTTTTAATCAGGAATTGGTGTTGGATTTTACCAAATGCCTTTTTTGCATTGATTGATATGATCATGTGATTCTTTCCCTTTGTCTTATTTATGTGATGGATGACATTAATTGTTTTACTAATGTTGAATCAACCTTGCATACTTGGTATGAACCCCACTTGGTCATAATGTATTATTTTTTGGATATTTTATAGGAGTCTATTGGCTAGGATTTTGTTGAAGATTTTTGCATCTATATTCATGAAGGATACTCGTCTGTAGTTTTCCTTTTGAGTGATGTCTTTGCCTGGTTTTGGTATCAAGGTTATACTTGCTTCATAAAATGAATTTAGGAGGAGTCCATTCTTTTTTATGTTCTGGAATAGATTGACTAGGATTGATGTCAGTTCTTCCCTGAATGTCTGGTAGAACTGTCCAGTGAAACTGTCTGGGCCCGGGCTTTTTTTGCTGGTAAATTTTTTGTTTTATGACCTGTTTAATTTCTTCTTTTGTTATGGGTCTGTTCAACTTTTCCACCTCAGTCTGTGTTAGTTTAGGTAAGTAGTATGTTTCTAGAAATCTATCAATATCTTCTAGATTTCCAAATTTGTTGAAGTATAGTTCTTCATAGTATTCTGGTATCATCCTTTTAATTTCTTTTGGTTCATGCTGTGACATTGCCTGATTTGTTTCTTATTCATGTTATTTGTATTCTCTCCCTCTTTTCCTTTGTTAAATTTGCCAGTGGTTTGTTAATTTTATTAATCTTTTCAAAAAAACAACTTCTAGTCTTGTTGATTTTTTCTATTGTCTTTCCATTTTCTCTTTCATTGATTTCTGCTCAAATCTTTATTTATTTTCTTCTGGTGACTGTATACTTTTTTTTTTTTTCCTGCTCTTTTTGAATTGTTGGAGATGTTGGGTTAAGGTGTTATATTTCGCTCTTTCTTTTTTGATGTATACGTTTATTGTTATAAATTGGCCTCTGATCACTGCTTTTTGCTGTGTCAGAAAGATTTTGGTATGTTGTGGTTTCATTCTCATTTGATTCAAGGAATTCTTTAATTTCATTTTTTTTATTCCTTCTATTACCCAGTTGTTTTAAAGGAGAGTGTTATTCAGTTTCCATCTGTTTGCTCTTTTTCCATTGATCTTCCTGTTGTTGATTTCTAATTTTATAGCATTGGGATCTAAGAATATGCTTTGCAGTATTTCAATGTTTTTAAATTAAATATGGCTTCCTTTGTGGTCTATCATATGGTCTATCCTGGAGAATGTTCCATGTGCACTGGAAAAGAATGTATATTGTGGCTGTTGTTGGGTGAAATGTTCTGTAGATGTCTATAAGGTCAAGTTGGTGGATTGTATTGTTTAGTTCTTCTGTGTCATTGTTGAGTTTCTTTCTGGTTGTTCTATCTTTCATTGAAAGTGGTGTATTAAAGTCTCCTACTATGACTGTGGAGTCATCTATTTGTCTTTTCAATTCTGTTAAAGTCTAATTTATGTATTTTGAGGCTCTTTCACTGGGTGCATAGTTATTTATTATGGTTATGTCCTCTTGTTCAAGTGATCCTTTAATCATTATACAATGTCCTTCCTTGTCTCTTACTGTAGTTTTTGTCTTAAAGTCAATTTTATCAGAGATTAATATTGCCACTCCTGCTCTTTTATGGTTGCCATTTCCTTGATACATCTTTTTCCAACCTTTGATTTTCAATCTGTGTCTCTTTAAGGTGTGTCTCTTGTAGACAGCATACTGATAAGTTATGTTTTTTTATCCAGTCTGCAACTGTCCGTCTCTTGAGTGGTGCATTTAATCGATTGACATTCAGTGTAATTATCGACAAGTATGAATTGGTGTCTGTCATTTTGTTGTGTGTTTTTTTGTAATGTTACTGATTTCTTTGTTCCATGTAATTTTCTGTGCTGAGTTTGTTTTCTTTATAAATCGTGTTATCACCTCCTTCATTACTATTGTTTTAGTATGTGCTAAATATTTATGCTTATCCTTTTTATTTTGATGTGAAGGTTTATCATTTTTCTTTGAGGTTACCCTGTGATTTATAATTTTCTTCCCAAGTTTAGAATAGTCCATTCTGTCTTGCAGTTGTCTTGAGTTCCTCACCATTTAAAACTTCTGCAACTACACTGTTTTCGCCCTCTTTTTGGTTTGTAGTTGTTCTCATTTGCCAACGATGTTTCTCATTCCCTAGTTACAATCTTGTAAGTTGGTCTAGTTTTAACAAATTTCCGCTTATTTGGAAATATCCTAATTTCACCATCATATTTGAGAGACAGTTTTGCTGGGTATATAATTCTTGGTTGGAAATTCTTTTCTTTCACGATTTTATATATATATATCATTTCATTGCTTTCTTGCCTGCACTATTTCTGCTGAGAAATCAAAGCTTAGTCTTGTTGGTTGTCCTTTGTATGTAACTTTTTGTTTTTTCTGTGCTGCTTTCAGGATTCTTTGTCTTTGGTTTTGATGAGTTTAATGATGATATGTCTTGGTTATTTTCTTTTGGGTTCCATCCTGTTTGAGATTTGTTGGACTTCTTGAATGAATATATTCTCTTCTTTCATCATATCAGGGAAATTCTCTTCCAACAAATCTTTGACAGTTTTCTCTGTGGTCTTATTTGTTTCTTGCTGTTTTAGAATTCCTATTACATGCATATTATTCCTCTTGTTTTGATCTTTTTTCTGATTGATCCATATCCAAAGAATTATTGAGGTATTTGTCTTCCATCTCACTAATTCTGTCTTCCATTGATTCAGTTCAGTTCTACTCCTTTGCCTGTTCAATATGTTGTCTATTTCTGAAATCTTGGTATTAATCTTCAGGATTTCTAAATGTAGATTTTGTACCATTTCTAATTTTTCATTTATTTTGTCATTTTGTTTTTGTATTGTCTTCTGAAATTGTTCTAGAGTTTTCTCTGTGTTTTCCTCAATTTTGTCAGTGTTTCCTTTGATCTGTCTCTCAATCCATGAAGGTATCTAAATATAATTCTTTTGAATTCCTTATCAGGGAATTTCAATGCTGCTTCTTCCTCAGGGATGTGTTCTAGGTCTCTATCCTGGTCCCTTGTTTTTCCTGTTTTATCTTGCTTCTTTGTGTGGAATGTGATGGTCTGTTTTCTCCAACACATTGTGACGTTTTGTGTTTATATTTAATTGGTGATTGTATGCTGAAGTGACTTGCTGAAGATTTTTGTTTTCTTTGGTGTTATATGAGTAAGGTACTGTGCTCCTCTATTCACTAGTTGGCAGCACTTAGGCACTCACCACTTGTCTACTCTCCAGTCGTCAGCCACCTGTATGTTCATGCTATCTTTGGCAAAGTAGAGCCTATTTTTAGGTCCCTGGAATCTGAACAAGAATGCTGTCACTTTAAATATCCAAAATGTCCAGTGCTTATAAACATGCAAAATGGTTGCACCCTCCGGACAGCCAAAAATCTACAGCTCAGTTTTTCCCCTTCTTTGCTGTTTCTGTTTTTAGTCATCAGCCACCAGCACAGCCACGCAACCCTTGGCAAGCAGAGCCAATTTTTAGGTTAATTCTCAGGTCCTACCACCACTTGGAAATATTCAGGCTCTCCATGCCATCAAGACAGCTGACAGTCCACAGCTCTGTTTGTCTCCTTATTCACTGTTTTCATCCAGGTTCTTCTACTAGTTGATGTTTAATCCATTTCTGTATCCTTCCCTTCAAAGCTCAGGGCTCCAGGATTATCTTCTGTATCTGTGTCAATTGGTTTCTCTTTTCTTTGTTGAAGAGGGTCTGTGTAGCTTGTTTTCCTATTCCGCCATCTTCCCCAACATTATGTACTTAAAAAAAATACTTATTATACCATAAACATGCCCCATCTACATTTTAGGAAAAAAAGAACACCCTTGATTCTATGACCTAAAACTAACTACTATAAGCATTTCAGGGTACAACCTGCTAGACTTTTATCTATACATATATATTTTTTGAAAATGAAAAAATCTGATATGAGCTGTATTTTAAGTTGTTTTTTTCCTATTCAACAATGTACAGTGGAGAACTCTGCACATTAATACACATCATCATACTTCACGGCTATATGTATATATAATGTTCCATGTAGAAGGGCATAAACCAAACCAAAGCCATTGCCGTTGAGTCAATTCAGACTCATAGCATCCCTATAAGGCAGAGTAGAACTGGCTCATAGGGTTTCCATGGCTATACATCCTTATGTAAGCAGACTTTCACATCTTTCTCCCATGGAGCCCTGGCAGGTTAGAACCACTAACCTTTCAGCAGTCATGTATTTTAACCATTGTGCCACGACAGCTCCTTCAGAAGGATATGTTGTTGTTGTTGTTATGTGCCGTCGAGTCGGCCCCGACTCATAGCGACCCCTCCTTGGGTTTCCAAGGCAGTATCACTACGGAAGTAGATTGCCCCATCTTCCTTCCGAGGAGTGGCTGGTGGGTTTGAACCGCCAGCCTTCTGGTTAGCAGTCAAGTGCCTTAGCCACTATGCTACCAGAGCTCCCTCAGAAGGATATATTATATAATTTATTTATACAGTTACATAATATTCCTTACTATTCTATATATTTCTTATAATTTTTTTTGCTGTTACAATCAATGCTAAAAATAGACATCCTTGCTCACTTATCTAATTATTATTTTCTCCAGTTAAATTTGGTGGAATTGTGGGTTAAAGGTATTCACCTTCTTAAGACTTTTGATGCATATCACCAAACTGCCTTACAGAAACAATGTATCACTTAACTTATACTCCCTCCAGCTGCACACAAGCATAGCTGTTGCCTTATCTTTTCACCATCACTGGGTCATATCACTCTTCTTAATCTTTGTAATATGATTAGCAAACTTATATTCCATACTGTAAATTTGTATTTTCTCTAATTATTAGTGGCTCTGAATATCTGTTTCATAAGTGTATTGGTTATCTATATTCTCTAGTGAATTATTTGTTCATGTCTTTAGCCTATTTTCCTGAGGTTAAAAATGAAAAATAATCTAGTGTTTTCTCAAAACAATTGAAAACATATGTTATTTGTTTAGAACTGTTCTAATCTTAAAGGAGCTCTGGTGGTACAGTGGTTAAAGTAATCAGCTGCTAACCAAAAGGTTGGCAGTTTGAACCCACTAGCGACTCCATGGGAGAAAGATAAGACAGTCTGCTTCCATAAAGATTTACAGCCTTGGAAAGTCAGTTCTACTCTGTCCTATAGGGTTGCTATGACTTGGCATCAATTCAGTGGCAGTGGATTTGGCTTTAATCTTCAAAAACAACCTTGCAATGAAGATTTTCATTTGTTGTTATTATGTACTGTCGAGTCAGACGCGACTCATAGCGACCCCTCCTTGGGTTTCCGAGGCAGTCTCACTATGGAAATAGATTGCCCAACCTTCCTTCCGAGGAGTGGCTGGTGGGTTTGAACCTCCAGCTTTCTGATTAGCAGTCAACTGCCTTAGGCACTATGCTATCATTTATACATGGGAAATAATGATGTCAGAACTACTAGTGTGAGACAAGAATAGGCCCACACTCTATAATCCTTTGTTTTTGTCACTTGTATCTTATTTGTACAAACAGAACAGCAGCTTCTATGAAAAAAACTGGAATCAATTAGATGCCAAACCAGAAATGTTGAAGTAAATTATAGTGGCTAAGGCACTTGACTGCTAACCAGAAGGCTGGCGGTTCAAACCCACCAGCCACTCCTCGGAAGGAAGGTTGGGCAATCCTACTTCCGTAGTGATACTGCCTCGGAAACCCAAGGAGGGGTCGCTATGAGTCAGGGCTGACTCGACGGCACATAACAACAACAACAACAATAGAAAACAAAAACAATGGAATATAAAAATGTGTATTATGCAGCAACATGGAAAAGCACTTATGATGAAATGATAAATAAAAAGCACAGGATGCCAAACTTCATATATACTACTATGTGGGGGAATAAATAGAGGAAAACCTGGAAGGAAATGTCAAAATGCAGAAGTAACCAGTTAGGTATGGGATCATAGATTGATTATTCCTTCACTTTATTTTCCGTATTTCCTGAAAGGTAAGAAGAAACATACCCGTGTATCCAAGTTTATATTTGCAGTTTTCCCATCCACTGTGACACTAAGAATAGAGCCATCTTTTACACTTACACAGTCTTCTCCAAATATGTCTCTTAAAATAAACAAAGATGCAATATTAGAAAATATATTCCACATAAATGGGGGATTAAAATGAAGACAGGTCCTAGTTTTGAAACAGAATGCAAATTATATACTTATATCTACACCAAGATACACTTCTTAATTATTTACCTTGCTACATTTAATTTCCTTTATAAAACAAGTAAAATACTTTTATGAAAGCATTTTTAAAGAATGGTCTATTCAGCAGGCACTGTGCTAGCCACTTTATAGACATTATCTTAACTTAAAATAATTTTGGTAAGGATCTCCTTTGTACTCATGAGGAAAACAAGACATAGATAAGTGATGTGCTTGAAGCCCCCTGGCTAGTACAGAGTAGAGCTGATATTTAAATCCAGGTTTCTGGGCTTAACTGGCTCTGAAGTCCACTCTATCTATCTAGCTGTCCCCTCTTTTTGATCAATTCTAAAGGTCTACTATGAGTTAAACTCAGCATTTATTGAACTTCTCCTATGCACCACGTGTTGCGCTAGGTGCTGTGCTAGGGAAATCAATACAACACCATCTGTCATTGAGAAGTTCCAGTTTAATCATTAATTTCAACATTATTCCCCATCACTTAAGAGGTATTCAAAAGCAGCAGAACAATCAGTATGGTAGAAGCAGGTAAGAAAAGTTAATCAACCAACCTATAAAATCTATAAAAGATTTTTTAGACTGTCAAGAACTGACAATGTATTATTAAACTGGGGTTAGGGTAGGACAACATACTTGTTCTTTTAGGTAGCTAATGTTAATAAATACATTTGTATAAACTTGGCTGGATAACTTCCTACTATGGTAACCTATTACTGGGTAACCTAGTACTATAGAAAATTGTTGTATTTTAAATACAGAGATATATTCAAAAGGGTAAGAAAAAAGGTTTCATTTTCATGTAATCAACTATTGGTGATGCTAAAGAAATGAATACATTAACTCTGATGTAATCATAAGGACCTGAATGACTGGGGAAAGCAGCTGTATATTTTAGATTCTGATCAACTGGAAACTAAACACACTGGTAACTTGCATTCCTGAGGTCAATGTAAGCTTTGGCTCTTTTTCTCATATTCGTTTCTAATAGTTTAAGTGTGTGTATGTGTCTGTGTGAGTGGGAGGGGAAAGAGATGGAGGTGGGGGTGGTAGAGATGTAAGAAGGATTAGGGGAAGAAAGCCAGAGGGAAAAGTAAAGTAGAAGGGTTAGCAACCTCTTGTAGGTTCCCTGTGGCATGGCTTAAAGTGAATAGCTGTTGACTGTAAAATTTCATTCCACAACTACCAATGCAGGACCAGAAGAAAATGTAAGTATTTTAGTGAACACAATTCTTCTGTTCTTTTAAAGCCCAAAAGCAGAACTGTTCTAGCTATATTTCCTAGATAGTCACAGGATGGTACTGATACCCTACCTCCTACAGCATGGCATTTTAACCTAGGGTCCCAGGAGAGTCTTGCAGGGGGTTAATTTCCTGAAATCCTACATCAAATTTTATGTACATGTCTGTTTCCATCCCCTTCAGGGGTAAGTTCCACAACTCTTAACCAGACTGTCAAATGGGTCAATGAGCTAAAAATGATTACAATACTCAGATTCTAAAACTGAAAGCAGGTAAGGCTTTCAGAAATACCCTCTGCAGAAAGATAGTAATAGAACGAGGGGCTATTAGAGCCATGGGGCTAGGAACCAACAGAATCTGCTGCCTTTTAAATGGAAATTATTATTTCTGTATTGTGAGCTGGATTTTACTTTGTATTACAAAGGACAATTTTTAAAACAAAATGATAAGAACACTTGTCTGAAGATGTGTGATAGCCTCTGTGGTAGTTAAGTTTGTGTGTCAACTTGGCTGGGCCTGGTTGAGTGGCTGGGCAGCTGGATGTAGTATTCCCCACGGTGAGATTGGTAATTAACTTCATGGTGGAATCTATTGGAGCAACTGAGTAGCTGCTTTAGGAATGTAGTCTGCTTCCTGTATGTAAGCGGCAGCTTTGGGAATGGTCTCCAGCTTATGGCACGCTTGAAGCCTGCATGTAGCTGAGTCGTTGCTCAGCAGCCTGCCATGCTCTGCCGATCTTGGGACTTTCAGTGGACTTGAACCAATGGTCTGCTGTGTGATTTGGTAACATTGGGACTGTGCCATTTCATTTGACAACCTTGGGCTTGTTAGCCTCAGCAGCCAGTAGCTGCCCAAGTGAAGAGATGCCTCTAGCTTCAGTGGGCTGGGAGCAAGAGGCTGAGATGAAGCCCAAGGTCAAGGGCTTTCACACAGCCCCTAGAGCCTGGCACTTGGAACTCAGACTTCTAGCCTCCAAAAATTGTAAGAATAAGCTCCTGTTCGTTAAACCCATCCCATTTATGGTATCTTCTGTCAGAGTGGCACTAGGTAACCAAAACAGCCTCTCTGTAAGCAAAGTCATTATTTAAAGCCTACCATCCACCTTAAAAGGAGCTCTGGTGGCATAGTGCCTAAGGCATGTGACTGCTAACCAGAAGGGTGACTGTTGAAACCCACCAGTCACTCCTCTAGTCACTCTTTGGAAGGAAGACTAGGCAATCTATTTCCATAGAGATACCGCCTAGGAAACCGAAGGAGGGGTTGCTGTCAGTCAGATCTGATTCAATGGCAGTGAGTTTTGGTTATCCATTTGAAAAAAGCAGCTAAGGGCTGCTTTAAAAAGGATAAATTATGAGGTTTGAAATTTAGGGGAAGGAAGGAGGCAGCAGATATATTAACATAAAAGTCTCCCAAACATGAGTAATACCTTATTTTGCTAAAGCTGTCCAATTAAATAACTTTTAATTTAAAAAATAGAAGTGGTCATTTATTCAACATGTATTTTTTTGAGAGAATACTACATATAAAGCATTGTGTTAGACACTGAAATTATAAAAACTAAATACAAATCTTTTTATTTTTCCTTTTTTTTCTGGTGTAATATATAAGCTTATTTACAATTATACACCACAAAGCAGTTTTATATGATTATTTCATTTGGAAAAGCATTCCTAAATCAGGCTCAAAGAATACTTGAGGAAATAGGTAAGACCTAATATTTAGTGTTTAGAAAAACACTGACTTTAAAGGTAATTCATAGTCCACAGATTTACTATCTGAGAAGAATCTAGAAGAAAATCATTCTTAAACAATTCATTTAAACAGTAATAAGTAAGTAAATCAATTTTTTAACAGTAACATTAGGCTAAAATTTTAAAACCTGTCCTTGATAACAATGTTTTATCTTTGGAGAATATGTCATCCCATGTAAAAACATCCTGGGACTCTATTTTTCCCCCCTTGACTCTTTTTTCTTTTAAATTTTTTTTTATTGTGATTTGGGTCAAAGTTTACAGAGCAAATTCACTTTTCATACAGCAGTTCACATACACTTTGTCTCATGACATTGACCACAATTCACCACAATGCAACAGTTCCCCTCCCACTTCTTCCCAACAGTCACCTCTTCCCTGTGTCCATCCCTCCACGCACCCTTGCCCCCTGAGTTGTCTCCCTGTACATCAACAGTCCTTCTTTTTCCTGGGACTCTATTTTAAATTTATTTCATGGAGAAATGACTTACATCAAGTCATATGTACTTGGAACTAGCTAAAGTATATAGCTGGAAGGGATCTGAGAGTAACTCAGTTCAAATTGCTCTCTTTCCTGGTAGTAAAACAGGCCCCTGGAGTGGTTAACTGACCTTATCTGAAGTCAGTGACTGGCCTAGAATTGAATCCAGGACTTCTTCCTTACTACCCCCTGCTAAGCAAAAATGGATGGAAAACTTACTGGAGCATGATCTCCAACCTCTTGCTATAAACATGCATTTCTACTTTTTTAGATGCCTTATGTACTGCACCTGGGGAGGGGGAAAAAAGCAACAGAGTTCAATGATCAAATCCTATTTAGAATAATTTTCACATCAATAGTCAGAATATAGTTTACTGATAAGCCAAAGTGATTAATTAGCTATGGAATCCTTAAAGTGAAAAATAAGTGTGTGTTATCATCTATCTTATAAGGCACACTGATATTTTCATCACTTTATTTCATACTATTGAAGAACCACAAAATATTTAAAAATTTTATTTTGCTTTCCAATGTTTCTCAGACTTTTCCACATTTCACTCATGAGCAGAGGTTGGTGCAATTATACCTCCGGTAGTTCTAATGACACATCCAAGCTTAAAAGATCTCTGAAGTCTTCTATGACATTCAACTACATTATGCATCTATTTGTTTTAGTAAAAATTATTATTTAAAATCATTCACCAGTTAAATTAATTAGCAGTCCCTCAAAATAAAGAAATTTGATGGCTCAGGATGATGAGCTACATTTAATTAGGAGTTTCAAGTATACTCTGCTATATCAATGAATACCTCTCAGTCCAGCAATAGCAGTAACAAAGTAATGCAGAATTAATAGTTTGACAGTTCTTTAAAAAGCTTAACACAGAATTACCAAAAACCCAGCAATTCCAGTCCTAGTTAGTCACCCAAGAGAAATAAAAACATATGTCTGTACAAAAACTTGTACAAGAAATGTTCATAGCAGCATTCTTCATAATAGCCAAAAAGTAAAAAAACCCAAATGTCTATTATCTGATGAATGGATAAACAATATGTTGTATATCCATATAATGGAATATTGTTTGTCTAGAAAAAGGAATGAAGTACTTGTTGATGTTACAACATGGATTGTGCTAAGTGAAAGAAACTAGACACAAGAGTACCTATTGTATGATTCCATTTATATGAAATGTTCAGAGTAAGCAGATCTGTAGTAGACAAATGGTTTCTGTTGCTGGGGGTGGGGTGGGAATGAAGGGTTGGGAGGTGACAGCTAAAGGGTACGGTTTTCTTTCTGGAGTGATGTAAATGTTCTAAATTTGATTGTGGTGATGGTTGCACAATTCTGAATATGCTAAAAAATCATGAATTGTATACATGAAGTGGGTGACTATTATGGTATGTGAATATCTCAATTACCTCAGATAAGCAAAGCACTATTGAAAAAGAAGAACAAAATAGGAGGTCTCACACTGCTGGATCTCAAAACCTACTATACAGCCACAGTAGTCAAAAACTGCCTGATATTGGTACAATGACAGACACACACACCAATGGAATAGAATTGAGAACCCAGAAATAGATCCATTGACCTATGGCCTGCTGATCTTTGACAAAGGGCCACTAAAACCCATTAAATGGGAGAAGAGAATGTTTATTTAATAAATGGTGCTGGAAAAACTGGAGATCCATTTGCAGAAAAATGAAACAAGATCTGTACCTCATACCACACACAAAAAATAACTCCAGATGGATCAAAGACTTAAATGGGAAACCTAAAACTATAAAGTTCCTCAAGGAAAAACAAGGGGCAAATTTAGGGGCATAGGAGCTCTGGTAAATAAACAGACTATCAAGCATAACCCAAAATGCACAAACAGCAGAAGAGAAACTAGATGAATGGGATCTCCTAAAAATTAAATTTTTATGTGCTTTAAAGACTTCTCCAAAAGAGTCAAAAGAGAACCTACAGATTGGGAAAAAATATTTGGCAATGACATATCTGACAAGGGAACATTGACAAGGGAACATTAATCCCTAGAATTTATAGAAAACTCCAATACCTCAGTAACAAAAAGACAATTAATGCAATTAAAAAAATGGGCAGAAGGCACTGAATAGACACTTCACCAAGCAGGATCTTAGGCAGCCAACAAACATGAGGAAATGCTCATGATCATTAGCCATTTGTGAGATGCAAATCACAACAAGAATTAGACACCATCCTGCCCCAGCACTAATAGCAAAGTTCAGTAAGACAGAAAGTAACAAATGCTGGCAAGGATGCAGAGAGATTAGGACTTTCATACACTGCTGGTGGGACTGTAAAATGGTACACCACTGTGGAAAGCAGTATGGTGATTTCTTAAAAAGTTGGAATCAGAAATACCATTTGACCCAGCCATTCCATTACTAGGTATATATCCTAAAGAAGTGAGAGCCATGACAAGAACAGACATATGCACACCCATGTTCATCACAGCACTATTTGCAACAGCCAAAAGATGTAAACAACCTAGGTGTCCATCAACTGAGGAATGGATAACCAAACTGTGGTACATACTCACAATGGAATACTATGCAACGCTAAATAATGTAGAATCTGCAAAACACCGCATAACGTGGATGAACTTGGAGGACATTATGCTGAGTGAAATAAGTCACAGAAGGACAACTATTATATTAGTCCGTTATTGTCAAAAGTCAAGGAAAGGTTGATACATGGAAGGAAATTTTCTTTGTTAGTTACCGGAGGTGGTAGGGGAGGGAAGGGAACACTGTTAGGTAGAGATAAGTATTGATTTGGATGAAGAGAAGGGCCATGTACCAAATGTGACTGATCAACATGGTGGGATTGAGGAAGAAGACATAGAGAGGTACGCGGGAGGTACAGACAACAAAGATGAATCCTTTGAACACACAGTACTACGCTGTCAGTGAAAGCAAACATGGGTATACAGGTAGATAGATGAGTGAACAGGCAGAACTATTAGGTATGTCTATGCAGGGGGGAGTGTGCCCAAGACCAGGTATAGGGTTGGCAGACAATGTTTCTATTGTTTCTATATTCTGTAACAATTCCTAGGTATATAGCAGAGCTAACAAGGAACAAGGTTGTAGTCACTTCTTGGCCACACCCAGCTACCCAGCAAGAGTGAGCAGTTGGACCTGTGGGCTCGGGACGATAGTCACAGGGGACATTAAGCTCAATTGGCATAACATGCTACACAAAACATTGTTCCACCTCCTACGTCGGCGAGTAGCGACTAGGATCTTAAAAGCTTGCAAGCAGCCATCTAGATGCAACGATATGTCTCTCCTCATCCAGAGCAAAGAAGAATGAAGAAAACCAAAGACTCATGGAAACAACTAGTCCAAGCAACTGGTACACCATGCGATCCTCAGCCTATACCACTATGAGACCAGAAGAACTGGTACCCGGCTACCACTGTCAACCACTCAGAGGGGGATCTCTGTAGGAGATCCTGGATAGAGAGGGAGAACAATGTGGAACAAAACTCAAAATCATTTAGGAAAAAACAAGGGACCAGGTTTGCTGGTCCGATAGAGCCTGGTGAAACTACTGAGACCATGGCCCCTAGCTGCCTTTCAGGTCTGGAATTGAATCCACACACAAAAAACTGTAATTCTAAAGAAACTTAAAGATTAATGTTTTATTCATGTGCCTTCAATTTCTCAGCCCCAATAATTATTATCATCCAATACAATTAAATATCTAAAACAATATTATATAAATATGAATTTTTATTAACTGACCTCAGTTCTCTCACATATTTAAATCCATTCTGTGTAAAAGAGCCAAAACATCACTTCTCCTAAAGTATTCTATAATTCAGAATGTTTTTCCTCTAATTGTTTTAATTCATGATTTTAACTGTGTATACAACTAACTTGATGCCACTTAAGAAAGCTTTATAATAAAACTTTTATATTTTAATTATGATAATTTTGTTATTATCAATATTAAATAACCATTTAACTGACATGTGAAGATAACCTCATCCTCAGTTCTCACCTAATTGGTTATGACTGAAGGAGAGCTCACTTGTGTCACAGGAGAATGTGCTCCACAGGGTTTCAATGGCTGAGCTTTTAGGATGTAGATTTCCCAGCCTTTCTTCCAAGGGGCCTCTGGACGGATGTTAATAGCCAAGTCTGTTAGCCTTTTGTGTCACCCAGGGATTCACAAAATATACATTTTTAAAAAAAATCTAAGCTATGAATTCTCTGTTAAAAGAAACTTTCCAAAATATATGCATATATGCATGTATGTGCGTGTGTGTGATGTGTGTGCAGTTTATTTATGATAAACTCTTCAAAGACATGAGATTATTTCAAATGTGAAGTAAATCATACATTCATATAAATATACCTGTCATTAGTGGTCAAAACAAGACACAGATGCTCATATAGGGGCAGTATAAAAAAAAATGAAACACAAGAACATAAAAGAATATATATTAAAATGTTTTAGTTTTCCTATGTGTCTTCTTTGACAGTCTGGGAAATATAAATTAAAGGTGGTGGGCAAACACAAAGACATGTTTTCAGAACCTGGACTGAACTGTTAGCAGGTTTAAAAAATGAAAAAAAGGAACAAAACAGTATCAAAGAAGAATTAAACCGTTTCCAAGAAGGTGCCTCTAGAACAAGGGTTGGCAAAGTTTTTCTACAAAAGTTTTTATGGCCATACAATGTCTCACAATTACTCAACTCTGCCACTCTTCATTCTGGTACTGAATCGAGCAGCAGCCTTAGACAATATGTTAAAAAAAAAGCATATGCTTATATCTCAATAAAACTTCATTTAACAATACAAAACAAACAAACAAACAAAAACAGGTGGGGAGGAAGAGGGACATACTTGGCCCATGGGCAGTAGTTGCTCTAAAATGTTAAAATCCCAATTTTGGATGGGATAAAGTCTAAAAGTTCAATAATAAATGTATAGAATAAATTTCCTTATATGCAGCAAAGGAAAACAGAGTGTGTTACTCTGTGCAATATGCTTCATCTTCTGAAGGATGAACAAGTATTCTTCATTTAAACCTCAGTCACTCAGCCCCATGGGTGACAATGTTGCATGTTAATATATCACAATCACTTCTTGGATCACTGCTATCTCTTTTTAAAAGTCATCCTTGCCTGCTTTCTTTCTCTCATCTCCTATATGTAATACCTAATCCATTAGGAGTACTATTGACTTTACCTTCAAAATAAATCCAAATCCAACTGCTTTCTGTTACCACTACCACTTACACCTCAGTTTGAACCACCATCTCTCATCAGGACGACTGCAAAAGCTCCTAAGAGGAATCTTGGCTTTCATACTTGCCCTCTAAACAGTCTATTCTCAACAAACATCAGAGTAATTCTTTAAACATTTTGCCAGATCCTATCACTCCCTTGTTCAAAACTCTGCAAATGTAACTTCATTCATTCAGATTCCTTAAAATCTTAGGAGGCTGTACATGATCTATCCCTCACTCCAAATCCTACCACGTTCCCTTGGACTCACTAGAATGTTGGCTCCTGGAGGGTAAGAATCTGTTTTCTTCACTAATGTACCTCAGGCACTTAGAATGCTGCCTGTCAAACAGCAGGTGCCAAATAACCATCTGTTGGATGAATGTTAAATGAAAATATGCAAACAACTTAGTACTTCAGAACAGTATAAAATCTCATAGACAGGCCTATGAGGTGAACAATTACATTAGGTAGGTGTACTTCTTAGAACAATGAATCAAGGGAGATCAGAAGGTCAGTATTTGCATAGAGAGAAAGCTCACAGGCCAGGAACGCATAGGGAAGAAGGACACAGAGAAAAGGAGGAAGTGGAAAGAGCTGTTGCATCGTGGAGACTGCAATCAATGAAACGAAACGAAACATGTATGAACTGTTGAATGATAAATGAACTTTTCTCTATAAACTTTCACCCTAATCACAAAAAGTTAAAAAAAGAAAAAAGGGAAAAGGCACGAAGAACTGATATATGCACATATCAATCTCTAAAACATTATGCTAAGTGAAAGCCAGATACAAGGTCACATATTTTATGATCCCATTTATATGAAACATCCAGAAGAGATAAATCTATAGAGACAGAATGCAGATTGCCAGAGGCTGTGGGGAGAGGAAATAGGCAGTGACTGTTTCACAGGTAAGGGGTTTTACTTTGACATGATACAAATATTTTCATGAGATAAAAGTAGTAGTTGCCTAACACTGTGAATATACCAAATGCCACTGAATTGTTCACTTTAAAATGGATAGTTTTATGTTACATAAATTTTACCTCAATAAATATTTTCAATAATTAAAAAGGCAGCTAGCTAGTTTCCAAACAGATGGTTAACAGAAATAACATGGAAATCAACCTATTTTAACTTGCCTGAAATGAGCTACTGCTGAAATATCCAGAAGCTAATCAAATGAAGAAATGTTTTATTATTAAATTGAGGTAGTTGTAGTTAGTTGTTAGGTGCCACTGAGTCATCTCCAATTCACAGCGACCCTATATAAAACAGAATGAAACACTGCCCACTCCTGTGCCAGCCTCATAATCCCTGCTATACCTGAGCCTATCGTTGCAGCCACTGTGTCAATCCATGTTGTTGAGGGCCTTCCCCTTTTTCACTGACCCTCCACTTTACCTAGCATGATATCCTTCTCCAGGGAATGGCCCCTTCTGACAACATGACCAAAGTGGTTGAAAACTGGGGTAAGTCACCAATAATATAATGATTATTTTTAATTAACTAACTAGAGATGAGAGTAAAAGTATACTTTGGACCTGAAATAAAATAAAGTCAAAATAATCTAAGACAGCTCAAATGTTCCTTCCTATACAACATAGACATTAAATATTTGGTGATTATCTGTTAAACCACACTATCTTTTTTGCTTTTTGGCATAATCATTGGCAAAGCCTTCATTAGAACAGTAGATGACATCTTGACAACATAGTTGATGGTCTGTCTGTCTAGTGCCAACATGCTTTGTGATGATGCCCCCTCTAGTCACAAAGCAGAGAATGGGCTAGAGTTGCTCAGACATTAAATATCACTGAAGGTTACATGACATTTTCTTTAGCCTAGCAAAATTCCAATTTCATATAGAAAAATCATTTTCCAAAATCATCTATAGAAAAATCTGACAAAACATTACAAAAGACTTCATTTTGCAAAAAAGTTATCAAACTATAACAAACAGAAAACAACCTTGGAGGTTAAAATATAATTCGTGAGTATTTGATTTGAATTTAACAAATCTAAGATATAAAGTGAAGTACAGTATATTCTTAGAGAGCAGGGTATCCGTAATGAAAGGTACGCCAGCTAAAAAACTCTGGGTTTAATCTTTCCATTCCTGTTCTCTGCACGTAACCTTTCTCCCTCACTTCTGCCCCAGACTCTGCACAAGGAGTCCTAGTAGCGCAGTGGTTAAGAGCTGGGCTGCTAATTGAAAGACTGGCAGTTTGAAATCACCAGCCACTTCCACAAGAAGAAAGATGTGGCTGTCTGCTTCTATAAAGATTACAGCCTTAGAAACCCTATGGGGCAGTTCTATTCTGTCCTATAAGGGTTGCTATGAGTTGGAACTGACTCAGACAGCACCAGGTTTTGGTTTTAACTTTATAACACTAATTAGTCATGTCCTTTTTAAAAACTCCCCTTTAACACCCAACACGCTAAAATATCTTCTTTGTTTTTTACCAAATGAAATAAGAAAAAATACAAAATAATGAAAGAAAAATTGACAAATGCCTTTAAGGATGTTCTGTCATGGATGTATTTGTGCTTGGACTAAAGACTCTAATACTGTGAACAACATGTAAAAATCCAACATGTGATCTTCTTCTGTTGTGTTGTTGTTGTTAAGTGTTGTTGAGTCGTTTCCGACTCATAGCGACCCCATGCACAGCAGAACGAAACACTGCCCGATCCCGCGCCAGCCCCACAATCCCTGCTATACTTGATC
>NW_006921612.1:7603325-7613510 GCF_000298275.1 Orycteropus afer afer
CCCTTTCTCCTGCTCTTCCCACCTGCTACTCTGGCATCCCTGCATTGTCTCTCCTCACCTGTAAGCCTGGGGCTTATAGAAATGTCTTCTGAGGCTTATAGAAATGTACAGTCCATCACCAATGTTAACTGAACACAGGGGCATTCATTAACTACTACTTCAACTAAAACAAATAATCAAATGGTATCCAAACTGTAATTTTTAATGATGACTATTACTCAAAATAAATTCACATACTTAACACTAATTCAAATGAATAATTTAGATTTGTCTAAATATTTGTTTGTTTCATGTTATAGACACAGATATACCATGGATTGCTAGAAGTGCAAAAAAATCTGTCTTGGAAAAGGTATAGCCAGAATGCTCCTTGGAAGTGAGGATGGTAACACATGTCTCACATTCTTTGGACACATCATCAGTAAGGACCAGTCTCTAGAAAAGGGCATCATGCTTGGTAAAGTAGAGGGTCAACGAAAAAGAGGAAGACCCTCAACAAGACAGACTGACACAGTGGCAGCAACAATGGGCTTAAACAAAGCAACAACTGTGAGGATGGCTCAGGACCAGGCAGTGTTTTCTTGTTGTACAAAGAATCGTCATGAGTCAGAACTGACTTGACGGCATCTAGCAACAACAATAAACAATCAATTTTAAAAAGCAGTTGGCTAAACTTTTATCTCCTGAAACCAAAAGACTAAGTGCTTGCACCCAAAGGTTTTTTTTTAAATTTAAATACAGGAGTATTCTATCAAAGAATAGGATATGACATCATATAAAGGGTAAAGGCTGGGAGGCTTCCCAGAATATTTCCAGCTTGACTCCATCTTCCAGTAGTAACAGAAGACCATCTCATAAGCCAATAATATGTACCTTATAACTTCTATTATGTTGAATTATGTATAAAATAGAATCAAATAAAATTGTAAAGAGGTAACTAAAATATATTTTTATGAAAACACAAAAATATTTTCAGTTGAAAATGCTACTTAGAAAATGAAGTCATTGGAAAATTGCTCCATAAACAGATTCCATTTTATTGAACAAGTTTTATTAAACACAAATATAAAGCAATTTTCCTATTAGACATGTGGCTCAATTCAGCAATATTTTTGGAATTTCTTATTATATTGTTTTAAGAGGGCTGTGATTATCTCAGTGTTAACTGTAACCAAATTTTTACAGTACCAATGAATAACCAGGATAAAAAGTAAGTAAATATTAATAATATGCACTGTTATGCATGTATCTTAAAAATTACAAAGGAATGAAAAAATCAGGGTATTTCAAGTTTTTTAGGACTCTATTACCTGCTTTTTGGCTAACAGAACCATGGGAAAATAAAAGAAGTGATAATGAAATAATTCCATACCTTTCCTTATTTTTGGGTTTGACTGAACTTCCAATATCACAGTTGTTACTGTATCTGCATACATATCATTGGAAGGATTTGCTAACCACTGTAAAGCAAAGCAGAATTAGACAGGTGTAAGTATGGCCAACCACAAAAGCGGCCGATACTATCCATCCATCCATGGACTGTACGTATGGAACTACTATTTGTAGTGTTTTCACCAAGACAATGCCATCAAAGAAATGACCAATTAAAAAGAAAATTAATTCACTGTTCACAGAAATTAATTATTTGGTGTCACTAAACAATATATAATTGTCAGCATGCTAGACTCCTTTATTTTCTTTGACTAACAATAAAATGTACTGAACATTTCCTTTGTGCCATTTTACATGCATTATCTCATTTAATTGTCCTAACAAACAGTATTAGCATCTTTATTTTATAGAGGAGGAAACTAAGGCTCAGAAATAACTTGCACAAAATAACTCAGGTAGTAATTGCTGCTGCTGGGATTCAAACTCAGATGCCTAATCACTAATAAATCAGTCACATATAAAGTATAGTTAACAGGGCAATATCGTTAAACATTTACTTTTGTTTCTCATATGAAGCCTAAGATCAACTAACACTCTTTCATTTGCTTAGTGTTCCAGGAAAGTATTCCATGTCTACCAGTTTAGTGTAAGACAAGTTTAATTATTTCAGAAATGAGTTCTCTTCTTTCATTATCTCTTGAAAAAATAACTTTTACAGGCAACTTGAGGTACTTGAAAACTTAGTCTCTAAGATTTTCTTTGCCATGTTAACGCCAATGATGAAAATACAATCTCTGAACACTATTTAGTAGCAAGAATTAATGTTTCTAAAAACTTTGCCCCTTTCTCTAATATTAAAGTTTATATATTAATGTATGTAACTTTATGTTGTAATGACTTCTTTTGTCACTTTGTTCAATTAAAAAATTTTAGTTTTATGAATCAAATTTAGACTTAAATCACAGAATTTTAGTGGGACTAAGACATGACATGATTTTATTGTTGTTGTTTTGAAAAGTAATACTTATAAACAAAATAGATGACCATAAATCTGAGAAATTTATATACATTTCTACCTAGAGACAAAGAAATAGGTAAGATGCTTCTCTAAACGAGTCAGTTCCAGAATTTACTTTGAAAGATTTTCTTTAAATTTAACAGATGCAACCATCAAAGTCAATCATCTAATTCCTTTTCTGTTTGGATTCTAAATTCTACCAGTAGGAATCTAAAATCCTACCAGTAGGTACCACATTCACCAAATGAATGATTTCTAGTTTGGGATTTGGGTCACTTTAATGTCACTTAGGAGGAGCCTGGTGATGCAGAGGTTAAAGTGCATGACTGCTGAGAAGTCTGTGGTTCAAAACCACCAGTTACTCTGTAAGAGAAAGATGTGGCAGTCTGCTTCCGTAAAGACTGCAGCCTTGGAAACCCTATTAGGCGGTTCTACTCTGTCCTATAGGGTCACTATGAGTTGGAATTGACTAGATGGAAATGGCTTTGGTTCTTTAGTTTTAATGTTGTTTATCTCAATCTCTGGTGGTGTGGTGCCTAAGACATTTGACTGCTAACCACAAGGTTGGCAGTGGTGGTTCAAACTCACCAGCCACTCCTTGGAAGGAAGACTGGGCAATCTACTTCCGTAGTGATACCACCTCAGAAACCCAAAGAGGGGTTGCTATGACTCGGATCTGACTCGATGGCAGTAAGTTTTTAGTTTTAAAGAGGGATGCTAGGCAAGTTTGTTTGTATGTAACAGAATTGTATCTATAAGACCTTTTGATATAACTCAAGACATCTGTAGGGTACCACAAAATTGAGACATTTGTAAGCGACCTATACTGACTACACATATTATTAAGACATACTTTATTAGTTTCCATGGTATTTTTACTACATATACAATACCTAGCTATTTTTAAAGCTGATCTTGGAAATAAAAATTGCACATGGATATTTGCTCCCCGACCAATTTTTTTTTGTTCTGATTGGGCAAAAATTAATTTTCTCTAACAGTACAGGTGAACTCTTTTAAACATTTTTCCTCTTTATTTAGATAATAAATGATCTTATCTTACTTCTAATACCACCATTCCTGGCTCCTGTATTACAGTAATATTTTTGAATACTTTCAGAGCAGGTTTTTCTTGAATTTCTAATTCTTCTACATCACCTGAAAAAAGAAGTAATTATAAGATGGATACAATTTTATGATAATCTTCCAGAGGCTCAATTATTCATTTGCTTATAGAGACAACTGAGATAAAGCTGGTACACAATGAAAAAATTAATAGCTCATTTGTATTGTCAATTTTTAAACAGCTAAGGTAGTTTTATGTTAATTGCTCATAGCAACACTAAAGGATAGCAACGTGTTAAAAAAAATTCATATGACTAGGTAGGAATTTACTTTGAACATTACACATGTAATCAGTAGCAAACTTTGGTGATTTTCAAACATCTATATTTGTACAAGAGATTAAGCTTTCCATTAGCACCTTAACATTTAATGTGGGACTAATCAATTGCTGGAAGTGCTCCTTAGAAGTTGAGAATGGCCAGACTTTACCTCTTGTACTTTGGTCATGTTGTCATAAGGGACCAATTCCTGGAAAAGGATATTATGTTTGGTAAAATAGAGGGTTAGTGAAAAAGGGGAAGACCCTCAATGAGATGGATACACAAAATGGCTACAACAATGGACTCAAGTATGGCAACGACTGTGAGGATGGCACAGAGCCAGGCAGTGGTACCTAAGGTTGCTATGAGGAAGAACTGACTTGACAATACCTAATGACAATAGTCAGCTGCCACTTCTACCTTATGTTTTCCTAAGCTTAGTCATTCTATAAGGAAATTCTATTGTCTAAGATGAGATTATTCTGATCTTCCTATTAACTTCTTAATCAAGGATTGATTCAGATGTATCTTAGTACATTTTTGTTATCATTCATAATTCAAACATGAGGTTCTGAGGTTTTAAAAAAAAAATTCTTTCTACTGGTGTATTTTACTTTATGAATCATGGGAAGCATATCAATGGAAAAAAATATTTTGTAATCTGAAGTGTTCTTGCTTTATTAGAGAAAGTCCACATATCTTGTCCCCCATAATATTAATACAGAAAGATCTATAATTCAAAATGCTCTAATATAAAAACAGAATAGGTCTGCCACATGTCACTAGCTTCTTGCCAGTGGTTATGTACTTTTATAAAATCTTTTGTACAGATAGATCATGGAGTTCTGGTGGCACTGCAGTTAAAGCATCAGGTTACTAAACCAAAAGTTCAGTTCAAACCCACCAGCCACTCTGCAGGAGAAAGATGAGGCAGTCTGCTCCCATAAAGATTTACAGCCTTTGAAATTGTGGGGCAGTTCTACTCTGTCCTAGAGAGTTGCTGTGAGTTAGAATTGAGTTGATGAAAGTGGGTTTGGGTTTGGTATTGTATAGATCAGTATTGATGGAATCAGAAAAATTCTTTTTACTGAGCAAAGAAAAGAAATAGATAAAATTTTAGATACAGTCAAAGCAGAAGGAAGATAGGGCAATCTACTTCTGAAGTGTACTGCCTTGGAAACCCAAGGAGGGGTCACTATGAGTCGGGTCCGACTTGACAGCATGTAACAACAACAATAAAAGATGACTAATATTTTCAGAATTTTAAGTGGATCAAGAATAAGATGTGTTATAAAATTTAAAAAATTTGAGTGTATTTTCAAAATTTTCACCTAAAGGCAAGAACATGACCAAGTGAAATACAAATAAAATTTGTTCAATTATAATTATCAAAATTAAATGACATCTTTTCCTAGTATATAATTATCTTACTCAAAAGCACAAAATATTAAATAAATTTCAATATGTAAACATACCTGTCAATTTCTGCAGCTGATAATAGAGCAAATTAAATGGACCAGTGTATGGAATGGCTTGAGTCTGTTTTACAGTGCTCATGGCCAAATCAGTGTAATCTGTGGAGAAATTAGAATATATTTAATAAATAATACTAAATCCCACAAAATACAATTTACAAACACTTATCAAAAGTAAGCAAAAAAATAAGTAAAAGCAAAGTAAGAAAGAACATATTTTTCAGAAAATTTAACAGAATACTTCTTAATTTGGTCCCATCCTATGTTTCCACCCTTATCTCTCTACATAATTCTGTCTCCCAAATTAACTTAGACTCCAGTCATAAGAAATCACTCTCATTCTCTCAACCACATCAGGTTCTGTAACCTTTCCATGTTATCATTTGCCTTCTTTCCTGCTTGGCAATTCCTAATAATCATTCAATACTTAGCCCAAGTGCTACCTCATTTGAGAGCTTTCCCAACTCTTCTCAGCCCACTTCCTTCTTTTCATATAGTTATAATGCATTCTATGTATCACTATTAATAATATGACTATCTCTTCACAAGATTGTTTCTCTCATTAGACTGAGCTTTTTCAGGACGGGGACTATGCTTTTTAGAAAATCTTTATTCCTCCAGAACCTGCCATAATTCCTGGCACAGAATAAAAGCTCATTAATCAGTGAATGAAGGAGCAAAGCATATACTGCTTGTGTGATGCGAGGGGCTCAAAGTTGGCAGGTGGCCCATTGCATGGATAAATATCTAAATAGTGCTATTTCTTACTTCTTCGCAAAGCACCTGTAGTTTATTTTTGTTGCTGTTGTTATATGCTGTCGAGTCGGACCCGATTCATAGCGACCCCTCCTTGGATTTCCAAGGTAGTATCACTATGGAAGTAGATTGCCCAACCTTCCTTCCGAAGAGTGGCTGGTGGGTTTGAACTGACAGCCTTCTTGTTAGCAGTCAAGTGCCTTAGCCACTATGCTACCAGAGCTCCCTGTAGTTTATTAGTGCTACATAAATAAAATCAAACACACTTATTTACTTGAATGTACTATCACAATTACAGCCAGTCCGTAGGTTACGAACAAGATCTATTACTGTGTTTTTAAGAATTTGTAGGTCAGTTCAAACAGGTGCACAGCATTCTTATTTAGTCTTACTTTAGTTCAAGAAAAGGATCCAAGTCTTTTCACTGATTTAAAAGCTACACATGTAGCAAGTGAAGGTGACTGTGATGAAGAATTTGTTGCCAATAAGGGCTGGTTCAATCATTTCAAAGTGAGGGTATATTTATCTAACATTAAAGCTGGGCTCCAAAGATGGAGGCTGACTGTACCACTCTGAATGTTTAGTTATCCACAGGCCTGCCAATAATCCAATCTCATGCATTACGCTTCTGAAAGGTTCACTATGCCTCTTCCAAGTCTCCCATTCCAGGGTTTCGACCCATATTTCCTGTTCTGGTTACCATGACAAATGACTCAAATTTTAAAACTTTGCATCTGTTCCTATTTTGCTTTGTCAGTCATGACAGAACTGGTTCAATGTTGTTGTTGTTAGGTGCTGTCGAGTTGTTTCTGACTCATAGCGACCCATAGGGCAAGTAGGAGTTGTCCATAAGTAGGATATTCATACCCTGGTGACTGCTTGTTTTGGAAAATTAATTACTTATTGATGGCTTAGCATCCACACAGGTATAGAACACACAGGGATATGTTTATAAACTTTGGGAAGACAGCAATACACAACTTAAATGTTTGCCTTTTCAACTCTGCAAATTTTTATTCTCCTCTATAATGATCTTCAATTTATATATACACTACAGACCTTGGCTATATAGTTGGTATAAATGTCCCTGGTTGATGAAAGAAAGTTCTCACAGAATGAAAAAAATCAACCTTTACATTAATACATATTTTTTCCTGTGATTTATTTAAAAATCACATAAGTTTTTGTCCCCTACTCCTAGTTTTTCTTTTGGAATAGTGAAGAATAAAAAGCTCAGCAAGGGATGCAGAAGCATAGGTCATAAAAAACAAAATGCTTCTTTAGGCAGTTAGGAAGTTAAGAGTCTAAAGTCTAAAGTCATAAAGTTACTTAAGAAAATAAAAGCACCAATACTCTATTGCAAAATGTAGGAAAAAGGCTGGCAAAAAGATCAGCAGGAGTAGTTAACCTGTTTTAGAAGTGAGCTTGTATTTCCAATTAAGAAAAAAATTGTTTAACAAAGAATTTAATGTTTCAATGCTTGAAGGAAGATTTTTTTTTTTAGCATATAGGTACTTGGATTATAACTACTCTTCACTTATCAACCACCTCATTATCTGAGATCTTGCATTTACAACAATAGTAAAAAAATCTACTATCCAAATATTCTCTGCATTAACAATGTACGCCTGGCAGTAACAAATGCCAGGGTGCAAGGTGAGAGTGACCCTGTCTATGATGGTTAAGGTTATGTGTCAACTTGACTGGGCCATGATTCTCAGTGCTTTGGCAGTTATGCAATGATGAAATCTGGCAGTTATGTAATGATCCTCCATTTTGTCATCTGATGTGTTCATCATTCATTTTCACTAAATGCTGGTTTTCATATAGTGACTTGGTCTTTGAAACTTAAACATGTTGGTAATCAAGGAGTGGCTGTATAATGTTCACGTATTTCTGTTTTTTTATTTGGTTGTTACTGAAAATTTGGCTACTGAGTAGGCATTTTACAGATTTTCTCTCAACACTAAGGTCAGATTATTGTTGACATTAAATAGTATACTTACTAGAGAGGTCACAAGGAGAAAGTATGTGATAATTAAAGTTTCTTTTAACAAGAATTCCTGAGACCCGCTGGCCTTGTTCTGGTTTTTTGTCTGCTAGAAAGCCCATGACCTGTTAAAAATAAAACAAAAACAACTTAAAAGAAATTAGAATCTTGTAAAATGCAATTATTCAGATACTCAGTTATAATGATCACCATTATGAATTATGAAAACGTGAATTTAACCATGAAGCTGATAAGTTGTTATATACTTCTAAGAACAGAGCAGCAACATGACCACCAAGATCTCAAAAGGAAGAGTCACAGGGGCAGGTCTGGTGAGAACAGCTGGATTGAGTTCAATTCCATTAGGTTCAACAACCAACGAAAACCTCCAAAACACCAAATCAAACTCACTCTGTTCAGTTGATTCCGACTCAAGCAACTCCATTGGGTTTCCAAGGCTGTAAATCTTTACAGAAGCAGACTGCTACCACATTTCTCCCACTGAGTGGTTGGTGGGTTTGATCCACCAACCTTTTGGTTAGCAGCCATGTGCTTAACCACTGTGCGACCAAGGCTCTGGAGAAAGCAACAGTGATGATTTTGATGCTTCACCTTCTGATGTCAGTGAGGTTTCTCTCTTTACTCAAATGTGTGCCAGTTTCCAACATAGTAATTTATTAACATATATAAAATTGGTTGGCCTGACATTTCTATGAAGTAAAGCAATGGAATTTTTGATAGTTCTTTGTGAATCTGTGTTCCTTCACCTACTTCTCAGTTTCTTTTTGAATGGTTGAGGACGGCTGACATGAACCTGACTCCTCTTAGGTAAGGTTACACACTTTAGGAAAAAATAAACTAAAGCTAATGACACTGAATAACTAAAATAATGGCTGAAAAGAACAACAAACACTCCAGTAAAAAATTGTATTCTGAGTAATGGCTATTGAAACAGTATCTCTTTACATACATAAAGTTAAATATTGTAAAAATTACACATATTTCTAAACTGGTATTACTAAACTGTGTTTCCAGTGTCAAAAAGTTTAAGACATTCTGTATACTATACTTTTTTAATAATGCACAATAGCCTAAAAAAAGCTCCGTAAACTCCTGCTGTAAAGAAATCAGCATACTTTTGTTTGGCTCAATTTTTTCTAAATTGTATGAATGCAAAGGCTCCCCCCCCCCCCTTCTCCCTATATCTCAACCAACAGAGTCTGGGAAATACAGTTTTAGATTCTTAACTGAAGATATTTTTTCATAGGTACAAGACCACTTCCATTAAATTGGCCCTGTAAAAGTTTTGTTGAACACTAAGATGCAGGAGTAAGTAAGCATTTGCTTTACTTCTGTAATGAAAACTTCAAGTCTTAAGCTTCGTTAATTGTTTTTTCCCCCTCAAATTCAACTACGAGAAAGAATTTTCATCAATTAGCTTCTTCATGTCAGGCTCATTACAAATTAAAAGAATGTCATAAAGTTGTTCATTACCACATTTGGTATTAAAAATTTCAGATAAATCATTGAAACATTTCCCTTAGAAGTATCTTAAAAAGATTTCTGATGAAAAGAAGAAATAATGTAGACTTCATACAGTCTATCTCTGAAGTTCCAGTTAAAGTTTTTGTATAATGTTTTAATTTTAAATTTTGAAAATATTATACTTCACTGTTACAAATGAGGGAGCTCTGGTGGTATAGTACCTGAGGCATCTGACTGCTGCCTACAAGGCTGGCAGTTCAAACCCACCAGCCACTCCTTGGAAGTAAGATTGGGCAATCTACTTCTATAGTGATACCACCTCAGAAACTCAAGAAGGGGTCCCTATGAGTCAGATCCGACTTGATGACAGTGAGTTTTCTTGTTTTTCCTTGGTCACAAATGAAGGAGCTCTGGTGGTGTAGAGGATAAGGCATTTGGCTGCTAACCAGAAGGTCAGCAGTTTAAACCCACTAGCCACCCTGTGGAAGGAAGATGTGGCAATCTACTTCCATAAAGATTATTGTTTTTTTATATTACGATTTTATTTTGATTTATTTATTTTACTTCTTTTTTTTAAAAAATTTATTTTATTTATTGTGATTTGGGTGAAGATTTACAGAGCAAATTCACTTTCCATACAGCAGTTCACATATACTTTGTCTCATGTCATTGACCACAGTTTAC
>NW_006921612.1:7616825-7618108 GCF_000298275.1 Orycteropus afer afer
GGTCCAATATTATCTTCTGTGTCTGTGTCAATTGGTTTCCCTTTTCTTTGTTGAAGAGCGTCTGTGCAGTCCTTCTTCCCAGTCCACCATCTTGCCAGAACTCCTCTTCAATAAAGATTTATAGCCTCAGAAACCAAGTGGGGGTCAACATGAGTCATTATTGACTCAATGGCAGTGAGTGAGTTAAAAATGATTAATTCTTAAAAACAATTTTTATAAAGTCCACTGTATCCATAAAGATACAGATATTTAGATATGGGCCTTTAGATTCTTAGGGAGAATGATAAGAGAGGGACACAAAACTATTGGGGGGGTAAAGAGCAAAGTGAGTGGAGGTTCCCATGTAACCCTCAGCAATTAATCCCCTGAACAATTAATAAAAACAAGCACAGGCTGAGATTACCGAACTGCAGGCAATAGCAGAGGTACTGGTGAGTCAAGAAACAGGGGAAAGGAGGGGCAGGGGCTTTACAGAAGCTGGGGGATACTAGCTATTGGAACTTAGAGGACATGGCTCACCGTGGTCATTTTGGGATGGGGATGGGCAACTCATCGAACAAAAAAACAGGACCGGAGCTAAACTGAGGAAGCTATAGCCCAAGTTAAGATGACACAGATTGGATATCGGAATTTGCAAGCTGTGCACTTGGGTGAGAGTGAGCAGACATTGAGGCACTGTGAGTGCTACTGAATCTTGCCAAGTCCCAAAGCAGATGGGCTGTAGGACCTAGAAATACTGGGGGTCCACATGACCCAGCCTTCAGCCAGAACAAGAAAAACAAACCAGCTAGGAAGCTCAGAAGGAAGCAATTGACTCCCTACAAACAGAGGACACCATGGGAGGGAAAGACATAAAGCACTCTCACCTTTGTCTCAGGAAAGAGTGCTACTGCTTACGTCAGTGTCCGAGGCTAGCAGCAAAATGTCTGTGTGTGAGTAATGAGCTGCATAAGGCTAAAACAGCCCAAACTCAGTGTAAAGGGTGAAAAGAAACTGATCCCAGGTGTACACTCAGGGCCACAAACAAAACCTCAGAAGAGAGAACTAATATACCATCAAAGTCAGCCACTTCAAAGAGAATCAGCCAGAATAAGGACCTAGAGACTTAAGAACCTACATAAAAACTCATTCAGCACTGAAAAAACCTAAGGATAAAAAACCACCTTCTAGTGGGGACCAGGTTTGCTGGTCCAATAGAGCCTGGTAGAACCACTGAGACTATGGTCCCGAGCTGCCCTTCAGGTCTGGAATTGAACCCATACCTGTGGTTGCCAGCCAAACAA
>NW_006921612.1:7618358-7623663 GCF_000298275.1 Orycteropus afer afer
ATTAAATTAAAAAAAAAAAAAAAAAAAAAACCACCTTCTAGAGGTTCTTAGGAAAATCAAGTAACTTAGAATTTAAAATAAAAAAAGGCTAAACTCAACAAAAAATAGTAAAACACACAAAATCAAGAGAAGAAAGAGCAATCAAAAGGAAAACGTGAAGAGGAAATTTCTCCTACAGAGATCAGAATAACGGAAATAATAGAAAACTTCCAGACAATGTGTTAAGGAAAGTGATATGCGTACAACAAATAAACTAACAGAGATCTGGAAACATGAGGTACAAAATGAGAAACTCAATAAGGAAACCAAAAACACCAAAAGAAAAGAAACCACCCCCAAAGAAAATGATTGGAAATAAAGAATGAAACAACTGAATTAGAAAATAGAAGAGAAATACTCAACAGAGTTGAACAGACATAAAATAGGTTAAGTGAACTAGAAGAGTAATTGAACTTATCAAGCCTCCAGAAAAACAAAAGAAAAGCAAACAGACAAATGGAAATACAGGATTCAATTAAGAAATCTAACGCTATCATTACCGGCATTCCTGAGTACCATCACAATAATAAAAGCATGTTGTTGTTATGTCCCCTCCTTGGGTTTCTGAGGCAGTATCACTACGGAAGTAGATTGCCCAACCTTCCTTCCGAAGAGTGCCTGGTGGGTTTGAACTGCCAGCCTTCTTGTTAGCAGTCAAGTGCCTTAGGGACTAAGCTACCAGAGCTCCTAATAAAGGCATAGAAAGAATCTTCCAAGAGGTAATCATAGAGAATTTCCCAGACCTGCACACAGAACCAAGCCTGCAAATACAGGAAGCTACACCAACCCTTATTAGAAGACACACAAAACAATCAACACCATACCTAATAAAATTCCTCAAAACCAAAGACAAGGAGAGAATTTTGAAAGCAGCAAGACAAAAAACACAAGATAACATCCAAGGGTCATCCATAAGAATCACTGCAGATTTCTCCCCAGAAACTCTAGAGACCAGAAGACAATGGAGTGACATACATAAAATACTGAACAAAAACAATTACTAACTACGAATCCTTTAACTAGCAAAGGTATCATTCAAAAATGAGGAGGAAATCAAGACATTTCCAAATAAACAGAAGCTCTGGGAATCTGCCATTCACAGACTAGCTCTGTAAGTATTACTCAAGGGAGTTCTCCAAATGGAAAGGCAAGAACATTAAACAAATACTAGAATCCATACAGGGAGAAAAAAATGAGAGCTCAAAACAAATCAAAACAAAAACAAAGCTGCAATAACATGAGCAATCCTAAGGACCAAGTGTATGATATATTCAGGGATAAAGTCATTAATTTAATCGACAAGTGGCACAGTGCCTAAGGCATGTGACTACTAACCAGATGGCCAGAGGTTCAAATCCACCAGCCACTCCTTGGAAGGAAGACTGGGCAATCTACTTCCATAGAGATACTGCCTTGCAAACCCAAGGGGGGGTTGCTATGAGTTGAAATTGACTCAATGGCAGTGAGTTTTGAAGCAATATAACATTAAGGTCACATGAATTAAGTATAAAGTAAACCAATCAGATAAAGGATATAAAATGAAGTTAATGGACACTCATCAACAGAAATGGGGGAGAGAGGAGTAAATCAGGAATAAATGTAACATGTTAATGTTGTATGTCATCTGCTGTTCATATGTTATATGTCACAACTGCAAGTTGTGTAATGTAATGTATGTGACAACTACTAAGAGGTCATCTAGAAAAAATAACAGAAGAAATCAAAAAGACCCATCACAAGAAAGGAGTCAAACACAAATAACTGAACAATTAGAATAAAAAGACAAATATCCAAACCACTCAAAAAACAGCAAAATGAATGAGGTATACACTTCATTTTCAGAAACCTGAAGCATAAACAAGTTAAACTCCCCATGCAAAAGGCTGAGTGGCAGAATGGATTTAAAAAAAGAAAAAGATCCTTCTATTTGCTGTCTATAAGAAACACAGTTTATACATAAGAGCAACAAACAAACTGAAAATAAAAGGATGAAAAAAAAGGTTCCATGTAATTAGTAAACAAAAACCAGGGGTGGCAATACTGATGTCACATAAAACAGACTTAAATCAAAATCTATTACAAGAGATAAAGAATGAAATGGCTCACAAAGTCGTAGAGGCTGGCAAGTATAAAATCTGTGGGTCACATATCAGGCTGGAGGCTTCTTCTGAGTCAGGTGGTTACAGGGGCTGATGAACCCAGAATCAGTAGATCAGATGGAAGCTGCTGGCTCAGCAGAAACAGAAGTCAGGGGATGACAAGTTGGATGCAGGATTGAAAAAGCATGAGCCTTGCCAGAACATCCATATATACTGGATACAGGCCACACCCCCAAGGAAACTCCCCTTTCAAGTGACTGGTCACTAAATGGAGAATGATTACACATTATCTGTCACTGAGAATCATGGCCTAGCCAGGGTAAGACATAACCTTAACCATCACATGCATCTCAAGTAACCCCCCAAAACACATGAAACAAATACTGACTAATATGAAAGGAGAAATAGGCAACTCCACAATGATAGTTGGGACTTCAACACCTCACTTTCAATTCTAGACAGAGCAACTAAAAATATGATCACTAAAGGCGACTGTAAAATTGTACAACTGTGGAAAGCAGCATGGTGATTCCTTAAAAAGTTGGAATTAGAAATACCATTAGACCCAGCCATTCCATTACTAGGTATATATCCTAAAGAAGTGAGAGCCAGGAGAAAAACAGATATATGCATACTCATGTTCACTGCAGCACTATTTACAACAGCCAAAAGATGGAAACAACCCAGGTGTCCATCAACTGAAGAATGGATAACCAAACTATAGTACATACATATAATGGAATACTATGCAACCCTAAAGAATAACGTAGAATCTGCAAAACATCACATAATGTGGATGAACTTGGAGGACATTATGCTGAGTGAAATAAGTCAATCACAGAAGGACAAATATTGTATTAGTCCATTATTGTAAAAGTCAAGGAAAGGTTTATATATGGAAGGAAATTTTCTTTGCTGATTACCAGGTTGGGAGGAGAGGGGAGGGAAACATGATTAGGTAGTAGAGACAAGTATTGGTTTGGGTGAAGTGAAGGGCAGTGTATCAAATATGAATGATCAACACAGTGGCACTGAGGAAGAGGAAGACAGAGAGGTACATGGGAGGTACAGACAACAAAGATGAACCATTCTGCACATACACTACTGTGCTGTCAATGAAGGCAAACATGGATATACGAGTGGACAGATGGGTGGACAGGCTGAATTAGGCATTTGACTGTTACCCAGAAGGCTGGCAGTTCACACCCACCAGTCGCTCCTCGGAAAGAAGTTTGGGCCGTCTACTTCAGAAGTGATACCACCTTGGAAACTCAAGGAGGGGTCATTATGAGTTGGATCCTACTGGATAGCAGTGAGATGCAGGTGGGAGTATGCCCAAGACCATGTTTAGAGTTGGCAGACAATGTTTCTACAAGTGTATTGCTATGTTCTATAACAATTCCCAGGTATATAATAGAGCTGACAAGGGACAAGGTTGTAGTCACTTCTTGGCCACACCCAGCTATCCAGAGGGAGTGAGTAGTTAGACCTGTGGGCTCGAGATCAGTCACAGGGGACATCAAGCTCAATTGGCATAACATACTACACAAAAACATTGTTCTACCTCCTACTTTGGCGAGTAGCAACTGGGATCTTAAAAGCTTGCAAGCAGTCAATCTAGATGCAACGATGGGTCTCTCCTCATCCAGAGCAAAGAAGAACGAAGAAAACCAAAGGTTCACGGAAACAATTAGTCCAACCGATTGGGACACAATGCGATCCTCAGTCTATCCGACAACAAGACCAGAAGAACTAGATGGTGCCTGGCTACCACCGTCAAAAACTCGGAGGGGGATCTATGTAGGAGATCCTGGATAGAGCAGGAGAACAATATGGAACAAAACTCAAAATCACTAGGGGGAAAAAAAGGGACCAGTTTTGCTATTCTGATAGAGCCTGATGGAACCACTGAGACTATGGCCTTCAGGTGTGGAATTGAACCCACTCCTGTGGCTTCCAGCCAAACAAAAGAGAGGCATATGAGGTGAACATTTATACTAGGCAGATACGTTCCTTGGAGAGAACAATCACAGGAGAATAGAAGGGCTGTGTATGCACAAGGAGACAGCTCAGGGGGCAGGAGTGCACGGAAGGAAGGACACAGGGAAGAGGCAACCATGGGGAGGAAGTGGAAGGGGAGCTGTTACACTATGGTAAATTTTAGTCAATGTCATAAGACAAAGTATATGTGAACTGCTGTATGGAAAGTGAATTTCCTCTGTAAACTTTCACCCAAATCACAGTTAAAAAAAAAAAAAATCACCAAAAGCACTAAAGCTCTTAAATAAAGTCATAAGCTAGTTTGACCTAACAGACATATACAGATTACTTCACCCATTATCAGAATAATACATATTTTTCTCCAGCACACATGATCATTTTCCAGAATAGACCACATACTAGAACACAAAGTTAAGTCTTGACAAATTTAAAAAAGGCTGAAATCATACAAAACATCTTTTTTTTAACATAACAGTATAAAGCTAGAAACCAACAAAAGGAAAAATAAGTGGGTGAAGGGGGAACATGGAAACTAAATAATAGCTCTCCAAAAAACTATCAGTTTATAGAAGAAATAATTCTTACACTCAGATGAAGATGAAAATGCAACACAGCAAAACCTCATGACACAGCAAAAACAGTTCCCAGAAGGAAATTAATAGCAATAAAAGCTTACATTAAAAAATACTAAAGACCCAAAATCAGTAACTTAAACTGACAACTTGAATAAATCAAAAAGGAAGAGCAAAAGAACCCAAAAGCTACCAGAAAAAAAGAAAATAATAAAGAACAGGGCCTAAATAAATAAAATAAAAAATAGAGAAACAATAGAAAGACTCAATGAATCCAAGAATTTGAATGAATCAATAAAACAAACAAACCACTGGCTAGACTGACAAAAGAAAAAACAAGAGGCAGATAAACTAAGAAATGAATCTAAAGACATTCTAACAGACCCAAATGAGATAAAGAGGCTCTTACAGATTAGATTACTATGAAAAACTGTACTCCAACAAATTTGAAAACCTAGATGAAATGGACAAATTCTTAGACACACTACCTACCCAAACTAACACAAACAAAAGTAAAATATCTAAACAAATCTATTACAAAAGAGACTGAAGATGTCTTCAAAAAACTGCCAACTTGCAAAAAAAAAAAAAAAA
>NW_006921612.1:7624803-7625342 GCF_000298275.1 Orycteropus afer afer
AAATAAACATCTTTCTTATATTCTTTGCTTTGAGCCAAGATCCATCTGACAACAGCTATGATATCCCTTGTTCCACATCCTCTTCTGAATCCAGCCTGCACTTATGGAAGTTCTCTGTCAGTATACTGCTGCAACCGTTTTTGAATTATCTTCAGTAAGATTTTACTTCCATGCGATATTAATGATGTTGTTCGATAATTTCCACATTCTGTGGGATCACTTTTCTTTGGAATAGGAACAAATATGGATGTATTCCATTCAGTTGGCCAGGTA
Organism: Orycteropus afer afer; assembly: GCF_000298275.1. Taxonomy (NCBI): domain Eukaryota; kingdom Metazoa; phylum Chordata; class Mammalia; order Tubulidentata; family Orycteropodidae; genus Orycteropus; species Orycteropus afer. Next base: position 7,625,077 of record NW_006921612.1, read on the forward strand.
GCTGTCTTCCAAATTTCTTAGCAGAGCCAAGCATCTGTTTGTTGAAACATCTCAGTGGGTATTCTGTGAATTCCTGGAGCCTTGTTCTTCGCCAATTCCTTCAGTGCAGCTTTGACTTCTTCCTTCAATACCACTTGTTCTTGAACATATATGCAACCTCCTGAAATGAAGATCAACCAGTTCTTTTTGGTACAGTGACTCTGTGTACTCCTTCCGTCTTCTTTTGATGCTTCCCGCATCATTCAATATTTTGCCCATAGAATCTT
>NW_006921612.1:7625587-7634292 GCF_000298275.1 Orycteropus afer afer
GGTTTTCGGTCCCTGGTGTTCAATGCATCAAATCTATTCTTTAGATGGTCTCTAAATTCAGGAGGGATATATTCAAGATCATATTTTGGCTCATTATGATCTGTCAATCATAGAAGGACAAATATTGTATTAGTTCACTACTGTAAAAAGTCAAGGAAAGGTTTATATATGGAAGGAAACTTTCTTTCTTGGTTACCAGGGATGGGAAGGGAGGGAAAATTGCTAGATAGGTAAGAACCAAGTATTGATTTGGGTGAAGGAAAAGGCAATATGTTAAAAGTGAGTGACTAACACAATAACACTAAGGAAAAGGAAGACATTGAGAGGTGCACAAGAAGTACAGAAAACAAACAATTTCACATACACAATACTGAATTATCAGTAATAACAAACATCAATCTACAGGTGGATAGGTAGGTAGACAGGCTGAATAGTCAGGTATGTTCAGGCAAAAGTGAATATACATACCCACAACCAATGAAAACCCTGACAATATTCTTTACTAAATGGAAAAACTATTTACCAACTTCATATGGAACAGAAAGAAACCTCAAATAACCACAATAATATTGAAGAAGAACAAACGAGTAGGACTCACACTCCCTGACATCAAAGCATACTATACAGATATGGTAATCAAAACAGCCTCATAATGGTTCAATGACAGGTACACAGACCATTGGAACACAATTGAATAATGAGAAATAAATCCAGTCATCTATGGACAACTGATTTCAACAAAGTCCATTCATTCAATGAGGCAGGAACAGTCTCGTCAGTAAATGGTGCTGGCAAAACTGATTACCCACCAGCAGAAAAATGAAACAAGACCCATTCCTCACACCATACGCAAAAACTAACTCAAAATAGATCAGACTTAAATGTTAAAACTAAAACTATAAAATTCCTGGGAGAAAAACTTGAAACCTAATCTTTTGTAAAAGAGGGTAACAAATAAAAATATAAATGCATGAGTAGAAGACAAAATAAACAGGACTTCTTAAAAATTAAAACCTTATGTTCATCACAAGATGTTATCTGAGAGTAAAAAGAGAACTTATAGACTGGGTTAAAATCTTTAAAAATGACACATCTGATAAAGATCTAATTGCTAATACTTATAGTAAAGTTCAATAACTCAAAAAAAAGCATTGACCCACGTCACTTTAGTTTTGTGTATTTCACTGTACATAAATTATAGTTCAATAAAATGCATTAAAAAACCCCAAAAACCCAATAGTTTAGCTTACCTAGTAAAGAATGTCTGCCTTGGGCATTGTGCTCTTTTAAGATCTTTACGGAATCAAAGTTAACACCAGCAACTTGAAAGATTAGATAGGAATCTTAGGGGGCAGTGACTTTGTGTTAATGAAGGTGGAACAACTCAGAAAAGCAGAGTGAAAATGGTTGCAGAACTTAAAGAATGTAATCAATGTCATTAGATTGTACATGTAGAAAATATTGAATTGGTGTATGTTTTGCTGTATATATTTCCAAACAATAAGAAAATTAAAGACATGCACAGGACCTTCACAAAAGAGGACATCTAAGCAGCCAACAAACATAAAAAGATCATAAGCCATTCCAAAACCAAAACCCCTACTATTGAGTCAATTCTGACTCATAGTAACCCTACAGGACAGAGCAGAACTGCCCCATAGGGTTTCTGAGGCTGTCTCTATGGAAGCAGAGTGCCGTATCTTTCTCATGTGGAGCAGCCGGTGAGTTGAACCATGGACCTTTTGGTTAGATGTCAAATGCTTTAACCAGTAAGACACCAGAGCTCCTTAAGAGAACAGACATATATAAAGAGAGATGCTCACAGTGGTTATCAGGGGAAAAATAACAGGAGGGGGAAGCACACTTTAGATCACAGATACTTGTTTTTGAAGATGGAAAAAGTAGCACTGAATGTGGGTTTAGTGATCACAGCATGACCAAAATAAATGATGTCATTAAGAAGTGTTTATGAGTAAAGGATATCTGTACTGAAGAATTTGACACATATAAGATGGCAATAATTCCCAGAAAGATCAAAAAATAAGTCTAGGATCACATATGGATGGGTACAGGCATATACATAAATGGGTGGGTATAGGTGTATACATATGTGAGAATAGACAGGGTATCTAAACGTATTGTGTAAATACAGGTATTTGTGCACTGACACATACTTTCCTTAAAGACACTACTGCAGATATTCCTCAGACATAATGAAATACCTTCCAAGATTGGTTTTCCAGGTTTCAAAGGTTAGGACCACAGTTTCATGGGGCAACTCAATTAATTAGCATAATATAGTTCACAAAGTTCAGTTTTGCATCCTGGTGAAGTGAATAGCAGCTAAGGCTATGAGCAGCCATGTAAGATAAAACTGCTGGTCTCTAATCATCAGAAGGAGCTAGGATGGCATAGTAAGTAAGGCACTTGGCTGCTAACCAGAAGGCTGGAGGTTCAAACCCACTAGCTGCTCCATGGGAGAAAGATGAGGAAATCTACTTCTGTAAAGATTTATAGCCTTAAAAACCCAATGGGGGTAGCTGTGAGTCCAACTGACTCAATGGCAGTGGGCTTTTGGTTTTGGTTTTCTATTCATTAGGAGCAAAAGAGTGAGAAGATAACCAAAATCTCCGAGAAGAAACAAGTCAAGGCTAACAACCTACACGAGCCATGACCTCAACTACCCTGAGACCAGAAAAACTAGGTAATGCCTGGTTACCACCACAGTGCAAGGTTGAGTGTTTGTGTGTGTGGAGTGCCCAGGGACAGGTTACAATAAGCCACCTTGGGACCAGCAGAAGGCAGGTGTTTTGTGGTGCATCCCTGGGGCAGGCCGGGTAAGCTAGCAGAGGGGGGAGATCAGGAAATGAATGGAAAAGTTTGGAACAGCGAAGGGAGGCAAACTTACCTGTCAGTATGTCATACCATGGTGGATTGAGTGCTGCTATGAGGCTGGAGGCTATGCCACCAGTGTTTCAAATGCCAGTAGGGTTACCCAGCTGACAGGTTTTGGTGGAGCTTCCAGACTAGGACAGACTCAGAAGAAGCAAGAGGCCATTCGCTTCTCAAAGTATTGTCCAGTGAAAACCTGATGAATAGCAGTGAAACGCTGTCTGATATACTACTGGAAAATTTTATGAATAGCCCTGAAATACTGTCCAATACAGTGCTAGAAGATGAGCCCCTCAAGCTGGAAGGCACTCAAAATACAACTGGAGAAGAGCTGCCTCCTCAGAGTAGAGCAGACCTTAATGATGTGGATGGAGTAAAGCTTTCAGGTCCTCCATTTGTTGATGTGGCACATCTCAAGATGAGAAAAAACAGCCGCAAACATCCGTTAATAATCAGAACATGGAATGTACTTAGTATGAATCTAGGAAAATTGGAAGTTTTCAAAAATGAAATGGAATGCATAAAGATCGATATCCTAGGCATTAGTGAGTTGAAATGGATTGGTTTTGGTCATTTTGAATAAAATTATCATATTATCTACTATGCTGGGAATTAGAAATTGAAAAAGAATGGCGTGGACTTCATCATCACAAAATGTATCAAGATCTATCCTGAAGTACAATGCCATCAGTGACAGGATAATATCATACACCTACAAGGAAGACCAGTTAACACTACTATTATTCAAATTTATGCACCAACCACCAAAGCCAAAGATAAGGATATTGAAAATTTTTTAATCAACATCTACAGTCTGAATTTGACTGAATACACAATCAAGATGTGTTAATTATCACTGGTGAATGGAATGCAAAAGTTGGACACAAAGAAGAATCACCAGTAGTTGGAAAACCATCACCTCGGTGACAGAAATGACACTGGAAATTGTATGATAGAATTCTTCAAGACCAACAACTTATTCATTGCAAATACATTTTTCCAACAACACAAACAGTGGCTGTACACATGAACTTTGCCAGATGGGTACACTGGAATCAGACTGACTACATCTGTGGCAAGACATAATGGAGAAGCTCAATGTTGTTCTTATGGGCTGTAGAGTTGGACTTGACTCATAGCAACCCCTTCTTGGGTTTCTGAGGCAGTATCACTACAGAAGTAGATTGCCTCAACTTCCTTCTGAGGAGTGGCTGGTGGTTTTGAACTGCCAGCCTTCTGGTTAGCAGTCAAGTGCCTCAGGCACTACACTACAAGAGCTCCTAATGGAGAAGCTCAATATTTTTAGCCAAAACAAGGCTAGGAGCTGACTGTGGAACAGACCATCAACTGTTCATATTCAAGTTCAAGTTGAAGTAGAAGGCAATTAAAAGAAGTCCACAAGAGCCAAAATATGACCTTGATTATATCCCTCCTGAATTTAGAGACCATCTAAAGAACACTGAGCACCAATGACTGAAAAACAGAGAAACTGTGGGATGGCATCAAGAACATCATCATCCATAAAGAAAGCAAAAGGTCAATAAAAAGACAGGACAGGAAGAAAAGACCAAAATGGATGTCAGAACAGACTCTGAAACTTGCCCTTGAATGGAAAATAGCTAAAGCAAATGGAAGAAATGACAAAATAAAAGAGTTGAAAAGATTTTAAAGAGCAGCTCAAGAAGACAAAGTTAATTATTATAATGAATGATGCAGTAAACATTCAAAGAAGATGGATGGAATACACATAGTCACTACACCAAAAAGAACTGGTAGATGATCATCATTTCAGGAGGTGGCATATGATCAAGAACCAATAGTAATGAAAAAAGAATCAAAGCTGCATTGAAGAAACTGGTGACAAACAAGACTCCAGGAACTGACAGGATACCCACTGAGATGTTTCAACAAACAGATGCCCCACTAGAAGCACTCACTCGGCTATGCCAAGACATTTGGAAGACAGCTCCCTGGCTATCTGACTGGAAGAGATCTGTATTTGTACCCATTCCAAAGAAAGGTGATCCCACAGAATGTGGAAATTATTGAACAATATCATTAATATCACATGCAAGTAAAATCTTACTGAAGATAATTAAAAAATGGTTGCAGTAGTATATTGACAGAGAATTTCCAGAAATGCAAGCTGGATTCAGAAAGGAACGTGAAGTAAGGGATATCATAGCTGATGTCAGATGGATCCTGGCTGAAAGCAAAGAATATCAGAAAGATGTTTACCTGTATTTTATTGACTATGCATAGGCATTTGATTATGTGGATTATAACAAATTGTAGATAACACTGAAAAGAATGGGAATTCCAGAAAACTTAATTGTACTCATGAAGAACCTGTACACAGACCAGGAAGCTGTCATTCCAACAGAACAAGGGCATACTGCATATGTAAAACCAGGAAGGGAGTGCGTTAGGGTTGCACCCATTCACCATACTTATTCAATCTGTATGATGAGCAAATAATCCAAGACGCTGGATTACATGAAGAACATGACATCAGGATTGGAGGAAGACTCATTAACAACCTGAGATACACAGACCACACAACTTTGCTTGCTGAAAGTGAGGACAACTTGGAGCACTTACTGATGAAGATTAAAGACTACAGTCTGTAGTACGGATTGTTGTTGTTGTTAGGTGCCATTGAAGTCAGACCAGACTCACAGTGATGCCTCCTTGGGTTTCTGAGGCGGTATCACTACAGAAGTAGATTGCCCAACCTTCCCTCTGAGGAGTGGCTGGTGGGTTTGAACCGGCAGCCCTCTGGTTAGCAGTCAAGTGCCTTAGGCATGGATTATACCTCAATGTAAAGAAAACAAAAATCCTCACAATTGGACCAATAAGCAGCATCACGATAAATGGAGAAAACACTGAAGTTGTCAAACACTTCAGATTACTTGGTTCTATAATCAACACCAATGGAAACAGCAGTAAAGGCATCAAAAGATGCATCTCACTGGGCAAATCTGTTGCAAAACACCTCCTTCAAGACTAAGATGCACGTCACCCAAGTCATAGTATTTTCAATCATCTCATATGCATGTGAGAGCTAGACAACGAATAAGGAAGACCAAAGAAGACTTGATGCTTTTGAATTGTGAAGTTGGTGAAGAATGCTGAAAGTACCATGGACTGCTAAAAGAACTAACAAACCTGTCCTGGAATAAGTACAGCCATAACATTCCCTGAAAGTGAGAATGGCCAGACTTCGTCTCATCTACTTTGGTCATGTTGTCAGAAGGGACCATTCTCTGGAGAAGGATGTCATGCTTGGTAAGGTGGAGGGTCAGCAAGTGAGGAGAAGGCCTTCAACGAGATGGACTGACATGGTGGCTACAGCGATGGGCTCAGGTATGGTAGGAATTGTGAGGCTGACACAGGATTGGGTGGTGTTTCATTCTGTTGAGCACAGGGTTGCTGTGAGTCAGAGATGACTTGATGGTACCTAACAATCACCACCACCACCAATCAATCTGACCAGGGTCACAATAGATGACTAAGATAGAATTGGAGAAAAATGTAGAATAACACTCAAATTCTAAAAAAAGTCTAGACTAACTGAACCACTTGAGACCAGAGGACTCCCTGTTGACCACAGCCCTGAGACACTCTTTAAATCTTGAACCAGAACTATCCCCAGATATCACCTTTTAGAAGAAAAGTGGTGTGACACACAAAATAAAGGACATTACCTGTAACATTTGTGCTCTACTAAAAAAAGCATCTGTATGAGTCCAAAAGATCAACATTTAGTCTAAAGCAAAGATGAGATGGGCAGGGAAATGGAACAATCAGAACACAATTAAAGTGAATGCTGACACATTATGAAAAATTACCTAGTATCATTGGGCAATCTCTGAAGTTTCAAATGTGAACCTAGTTGCTATGTAAACTTCCACAAAAACACAATAAAGTATTATTAAAAAAAAAAAAAAAAATCCCAACCTATATTGGATATAATAAAAAACAGTAAGGAATACTCATCCTCAGGTATGAAAAGGAGAAAAAAGTGGGGATGTGAATTAAGTGGGGATGTGAATTAAAGACCTATCAAATTGAACTGCGTTAAGTTCTAACCTATTTGAAAAATTTTCCACGTGAAGAAATGAATTAGTAGAACCTGAAGAAATCTGAAAAGTTATAAGGATACAATTCTTGTAGTGTACTTAGTAGAGAGAAATCATCAACCATATTTTCTAAATTTGATTGAAAGAGGTCTACTTTCTTACGACATGTAACTTTCATAGATGTTTGGGTAGTGCAAGTGGTTAGACTGGCAGCTAACAGAAAGGGTGGTAAATGGACGCTAACTGAGAGGTTGGCAGTTCGAACTCACCCAGTGGCTCCACAGAAGAAGATGCTTGGTAATGCTTCCATAAAGATAACAGCCAAAAAAAAAAACCCCTATGGAGTAGTTCTACTCTGTTAACATATAGGGTCACTATGAGTCAGGAGCCAACTCAATGGAGCTAACAGCAACAATAACATATACTTTCATAAAGAAAAGATATGGATAAAGTAAGAAACATAGGGTTTTACCTTTGCTAGTTTTTCTCCTCTGAAGTTTAAGGTCACTGCTTCTGTATTCCGAGGATTATGAACCTCTATGTGAACTTCATCATTATCTTCATATTCTCGTATCAGGGCTGCTTTCAATCTGGCCATCTCGTTCTGTTCTCCATGGACTAAAATCTACATAGAATGATTTTTTTTGTTGTTAATTATTTAATTTTTTTTTTTTTTGCAGTGTTTCCTCCCCTCCCCCGGGAACCAACAAAGAGTTTCCTTCCATATATAAACCTTTCCTTGACTTTTTACAATAGTGGACTAATACAATTTTTATTATTTCTGTGATTGACTTATTTCACTTAGCTAAGTTCATCCACATTATGTGGTGTTTTACAGATTCTATATTATTCTTTAGGGTTGCATAGTATTCCATTGTGCGTATGTACCATAGTTTGGTAATCCCTCCTTCTGCTGATGGGCACCTAGGTTGTTTCTATCTTTTTGAGGTTGTAAATAGTACTGTGATGAACATAGGTGTGCACATATGTTTTTGTCCCAGCTCTCACTTCTTTAGGATATATACTGAGTAAAGGGATTGCTGGGTCAAATAGTATTTCTAATTCCAGCTTTTTAAGGAATCACCATACTGTTTTCCACAGTGATTATACCATTTGACATTCCCACCAGCAGTGTATGAGTCCCATTCTCTCCACACCCTTGTCAGCATTTGTTATTTTCTGTCTTGTTGAACTTTGCTATTAGTGCTGGGGCCAGATGGTATCTCATTGTTGTTTTGATTTACATCTCTCTAATGGCTAATGATTATGAACATTTCTTCATGTGTTTGTTGGCTGCCTGAATATCCTCTTTGGTGAAGTGTCTATTTATGTCTTCTGCCCACTTTTTAATTGGATTGTTTTGTCTTTTTGTTGTTGAGGTGCTGGAGTTTTCTATAAATTTTAGAGAGAAGTTCCTTGTCAGATATGTGATTGCTGAATATTTCTTCCCAATATGTGGGTTCTCTTTTGACCCTTTTGAAGCACATAAAAATTTAAATTTTAGAAGGTCTCATTCATCTAGTTTATCTTCTGCTGTTTGGGTTATGCTTGATAGTCTATTTATGACATAAATTAGGGCCCCTAAATTTGCCCCTAGTTTTTCCCTTGAGGAACGTTAGAATAATTTTTTTTTTTTAGCAATTTCTTTTTTTTTTTTTTAATTAGGATTTGGGTGAAGATTTACAGAGTAAATTCACTTTTCATACAGCAGTTCACATATACTTTGTCTCA
>NW_006921612.1:7634735-7635274 GCF_000298275.1 Orycteropus afer afer
GGTGTTTTGCAGATTCTACATTATTCTTTAGCGTTGCATAGTATTCCATTGTGTGAATGTACCAAAGTTTGGTTATCCATTAGAATAATTTTTAAGAGTATAGGAAAACATCTTTAGTTCCGATTAATGATGGCCCATAATTGAATTAAATATAAGAAACAGAAGACTGGAAATTATTACATTGTACTATTTTTAAGAACTTCTAGTCAACTAAATTTACAAAAAGACATCTTCATAGCTTGGCTTTAAGAGATCCTTAAGTGGAACTATTTTAAAAGAGTAAAGGCAACTTTTTTCCTACTTGAATCTTTGCTACTAACTAGACATACAAGTTTGAGAAACCATATCGGTGAAGGGGCTGGAATGGGTGACGACTATTGTCCCTACTAGCTTTAATGTGTATGATTCTAATAGAAAACTACCACTGCTACTCCTATAGTCTTGGCAAACACCCAGGTTTTTTTTTTTAAGATTTCCTAATAAAAGAGCTTTTTTTTTTTTTTAAATTAGGATTTGGGTGAAGATTTACAGAGTAAATT
>NW_006921612.1:7635393-7685458 GCF_000298275.1 Orycteropus afer afer
ATATACTTTGTCTCATGTCATTGACCAAAATTTACAATGCAGCAGCTCCCCTCCCACTTCCTCCCCATAGTTACCTCCTCCCAGCGACCATCCCTTCACACTTAAAAGAGCTTTTTTATAAATCATAACATAAACTTTTTTTGTGGATAAAAAAAAGTGACTTCTGATATTTTCTTTTATTAAAGCAATACCAAATAAAACATTTCAGGATAAATTAAAAGCTTTGAAAGAGTATTTGTAACTATTGCATTAGCTACTAGTCTCTTTCTCTTTAGTTTTATAACATGTATTCTACAAAAATATACATTATAATTCTTAACCTATAGAGTACTATGGATTATTTCTTGTCTTGGGCTAACAGAAACACATCCAGTGTAACTAGTAGGCAGAAGCACATAGCATAGTGGTGAAGAGCCAAACTTTGGAGCCTGGCTGCATGGACACAAATCCTGTTACTGACACTTACTAGCTGTGTAACCCTGGGCAAGTCACTTAACATACTAATTTTCTCATCTACATAACAGTTGTTAGTTGTGAGAATCATATAAAATAATAGCTGTGGTATAGTAAATTATAAAAGCGTGGCTTTTCTAGCCATAAGTCTTATAAACTCCATGGTGGGATTTGCCGTGAACAACTGAGTAGCTCTTAATGGTTAAAATTATCTACCTGGGGTGTTTCTGTTGGGAGCAGCATAAATTAATTTTCTGGGAAGTTTGCTCTCTCTCAGTTGTATAGAATTCTGATGTTGGGATTGGTTAGTTTGGTCACACTGCCAGGTTCAAAAGGAGACCTCCTAGAGGCAGAAGGGATCTCTCATTGCTAGCTGGGAGATGTGAGAGACATGCATTGCTGAGAGAGAGAGAGGCAAGAGACATGCATTGCTGGGAAAGAGACACCAAGACACATGCACTGCTGAGAGAGAGACTAAGAGAGACTGTCGGCTGAGAGACAGCAGGCTGAGAGAGACTGAGTGTGTTCCTGAACTTAAATTGTAGCCTATAGCTTCCCTAATAAAACCTGTAATTTTTGAGTTCTGTGTGGCCACTGCAGTGAATTATCAAACCCAGCAGAGAGGTGGTGGGTGCTACAGGAGGAACAGTTGGTATCAGGGTTGGTGAAAGAGCTGGAGGGAGGCAGCATGCCTGCCCTCTCAGGGACAGGCATTGGGCTACTGATGGTGATACTGTCTTCTTCTTGTGGGGTTAGAGAAGTCAGAAGATGCAGCCTCCCTGCCCCTTTGGCAATAGTACAACGCCAGGTACATGAAAATACTCAATAAATAAATGCTAACTAATAAATAATAGTGTATGCAGCGGTCTGCTCCCATAAAGATTAGACTTGGAAAGCCTATGGGGCAGTTTTACACTGCCCTATAGGATCACTATGAGTCAGAACTGACTCACTGGCAACAGTTTTGGTGTTACTTATTATTACTACTACTACTTTCTAATAAAGTAGTATTTTATCATTATAAATTTTTGCTAGACCTGGTTATTAAAAGAAGGTATGCATCAAGTTCAATACAGAGATTTAAACTATTAAGTACAGAGACAGAACACACAAAAGCAATCAGAGGGAATGGGACTGAGAGTAAGGTGGTGGTATAGCTTGTTTACTGCAGCCCCTAAGCCACATACACTAGAAAACACTTGTGAGGAGTCTACCCTGTAACTAAACTCCACATGCTGTGATGCTTAAAGGCAGGTGAATGATTTTCTTTACCAAAGAATGTGCTCCTTAAAAGCCAGCAGCAAATACTTATGAGTGCTATCATGTCAGAAGAACTTGAAAACTAACAAAAGGCTTTTTCCACTAAACTAATTTGTAATACATTCAGGAAGGATATTCTATCTATGGATACTTCTCTATGGATACATCTTCCATAAGTATCTAATTAAAAATAAATATTTTTTCAAGTTTACTCTTGTCCCCAATTCCACCAAAACATATAATTACTACTTTTATAACTGCAAGAAATTTAACAATATAAATGTTATACTTAAAAATATATTTATAAAGCGTTATGAAATTGGTATTTCATATCTTTTTAAATTTTAAACTTTTAAAATTAAGTTAAATGACTGGGCCTTCTCCTATTTGCAAATTATCCCTGCACTACACATTTATTATTATGCATATGTAGCAGGCAGCATATTATATGGTTGAGATATATCTTTTCTCATTAAGTGGTTACAATAATATTATGTGGTAGATACTATTATTATCTCCATTTACAAATGAGGCACAGAAAGGTTAAGTAACTTGCCCCATGGTACACAGGAAGGAAAGGACAGGATGGTGCTGGGATTCAACACAATCAGCCTGCTTCTAAAGCCTGTGCTGTTAAGTTATTGGGGAGGCAGGGAAATATAATGGAAAAACAGTGGAACTGGCTTTAGTAGATCTAAGTAAGAATGAAGGAAACTGAAATGCATAACTTGCCTAACTCAGAGGGGAGCTAGTGTAAAGTCAAACCCAGGTATAAGTGACAATGCTTTGTTTATAAAGCACTACATTAACAGAAGGTGGCGTTTGATTTGTGGAGTGGCTGTTGTAAAGTTTCTTGGCTATGCTCTTTTTAAAATATTATAAATGAAATTCACAGACTAACCACATGAGGAGGTTTCAAAGCACGAATAAATTCACTGGTTTGCTGGTAATCTGTGTGAGCAGAGAAAGAAATGTAATCAACAGACATTTTCAGTGGTAACTTCTGTCCAGACATGGTAGTGATTTCTTCAGGTTCAGACATGATATGCTGTTCAAAAAGGAAAGAAATAAAAAAACTATTCACTTACAAAAGAAAGGGTACATTTTACACTTTTTCATGCAGTCATAAACTCTCATGTTAAAAATTTAGGACTTTTAGCACAAAATTCATTCTACCATTATTGATTTAATAAATGTCAAAAACTCAGTTCCTTGGTCCAGTAAACTTTTAAATTAAGCAGATTAACTAAAAACCAATGTATGTGGAATGTCACAGTGGAAATTATTAGTCTTGTTCTTAGAAAAGCAAACTTGTATGGCTAATTACTGTCCTGCTTTAAAGTTACTTCCTAGATTAAGAATTTGTAGGTTGATATCTCTATTCTAGAAATTTATTTTAAATATTTTTCTCTAAAAGATTTCATTGAATATGGTAAAGTAATGAAATTGATCACAGTTGGGAATCGCAATGTATTTTTAAAAAATAAAAAAACAGAAGTTACAGATAAGTGGAGATAAGTAAACATGATGTTTGGATGTTCAGAAATTTTCTTGAAAGTTTTGCAAATATTTTCTACAATATCTATATCCCTTAGAGTTAACATCAACCATCTCATACCAATGGGAAGATAAGCAGTTAACCCAAACACATTACACAACTTTTCAAAAAGAATTATTTATTAGTAAACCTCTTCTTCAACAGATGAGAGCATTCACGTGTGTCTCAAATATGTTCCTGTTTTTTACATGCAACCAGATGAATGCGTCTCTTAACTTTAATCTGCATGCCAATCACGTGGGGATCTTATTATGCCATTCATAGTGTGTGGAAATACTCAACCTTTTGAACATCTCTAGCTACTTATTCTCATCTGCATTTTTTAAAATCAAAACTTGCATTATTTAAAGAATTATTTCAGTAGAAAATCCTCTGAGGATACAGCCACCTGTGCAATTCTGATTACAAATAGCACAAAAGCCTAAGATTATTAACTAACCTTGGCAAGTGTCCCTTCTACACAGTATCCTGCTATAATGACACCATTCCTTTTATCAGTACACCAACTTTCAAATAGCTCTCTGGATAAGCCACTTTGCATCATACCCGGGGAAGCCATGACAACACTAGGACCAATGTCATCAAAATGATCCATGCTCTGAAAGAGAAAAAAGAATGATGAAAAGCATGTTAATGACAAAGCAAGCATTCTTTATTTATTATTTAAGAATGACACAAAACTAGGTAAAAGGATTAATCACATTATCAAAAGGGTCTTGACATTTCCTAAACAGTTCAGGCTGGAATGACAGGAAAACTGTTATGTATGCTTCCTGTATGTCCTCTAACCACATCTGACTCTATAATGTTCTTAAACCACATATTTATAAATCACTATTATGTATGCTTCTATAATGCTTTTTACACTGTTATGGTGTTTCTATAATGCTTTTAAATACCAATATATGTCACTTTTTTTTTCCTTTTCTTTTTATATAATTACCTTTACCCAAATAAAAATGTGTCTCTTACTTATCTAGCAATTTTTCCTCTCCTTCCCTACCCTCCCTGGTAACCAACAGTTTCCTTCCATGTGTGTGTAAGCCTTTCCTTTTATTATAGTGGACCCATATTTGTCCTTCTGTGACTGACTTATCTGACTCAGCATCATGTCCTCCAAGTTCATACACGTTATGAGGTATTCTGCCAATTCCTTTATTCTTTAGTGTTGCATACATAGTATTCCACTGTGTGAATGTACCATAGTTTGGTTATGCATTCATCTGCTGATGGGTATTTAGGTTGTTTCCATCTCTTTGCTATTGTGAATAGTGCTGCAGTGAACATGGGTGTACATATATCTATTCATGTCCCAGATCACACCTCTTTAGGATATATTCCGAGTAGCGGGATTGCTGGATCAAATGGTATTTCTATTTCCAACTTTTTAAGGATGTGCCATACCATTTCCCAAAGTGTTTGTACCATTTTACAGTCCCACCAGCAGTGTATGAAAGGTCCAACCTCTTCACATCCTCATCACATTTGTTGTTTTCTGTATTGCTGAACTTTGCTATTATTGCCGGAGTGAGATAATAACCTAATTGATGTTTTGATTTCCATCTCTCTAATGGCTAATGATCGTGAGCATTTCTTCATGTGTTTGTTTACTGCCCGAATATCTTCTTCGGTGATCTGTCTGTTCATGCCCTTTGCCCATTTTTGAACTGGACTGTTTGTCTTTTTGATGTTGAGGTACTGAAGTTTTCTATAAATTTTACAGATAAGCCCCTTGTTGGACATGTCATTGCTGAACCCATTTATGTTACTTATAACGTGAAGTTAGAAATACAAATGTGCATTCTATAATGCCCTTTAACCATTAATTGTAAACTGTTAGAAAATTGTTCTAACTTTGAAAATAGATAACATAGGTCAAAAATAACTCACCTAAATTGGGCTGTGCACCTGTACTCTGTGATAATGGAATGTGTTTTGGTTACCTGGTGCTGCTCTGGCAGGAATATATACCACAAATGGGATGGCCTTAACAAATAGGAGTTTATTCTCTTACAGTTCGGGAGGCTAGAAGTCCGAGTTCAAAGTGCCAGGCTCTAGGGGCTGTGTGAAAGCCCCTCAACCTTAGGCTTCTGCTCCACCTGTTGCTCCTGGTCCACTGGAGCTAGAGGCATCTCTTCACTCAGGCAGCTACTAGGTGCTGAGGCTAACAAGCCCAAGATCGACAAATAAAATGGCACAGTCCTGATATTACCAAACCACAAGGCAGGCCATTAATTCAAATCCACTGTAAGTTCCAAGGTCGGCAGAACATGGCAAGCCAATGAATAATGAGACAGCTACATGCAGGGTCCAAGCGTGCCACAAACTACAGACCATTCTCAAGGCTTCTCCTTATATATAGGAAGCAGACCACATCCCAAAGGCAGTTACTCAGCTATTTGTGGTAGATCCTACCATAGAGTTGATTGCTAGTCTCATCATGAGGAATAACTACCACCAGCTGCCCAACCACTCAACCAGGCCCAGCCAAGCTGACACACACACACATAACCACCACATAATGTAACAATGAAATCTCTATAACAAGATGTAAACATGTCACAGAATAATTTCCATAATTTAACTAATTAACTTGGCCTTGAAACCTATGTAGTAAATAAGAACACAAACATGCCATGCTCTGATTAGCAATAATTCAAATCTCTATAAATTAACAAAATATACATATGCCATACAACAATGCCCTTAATTGTCAATATAATAAACGAATTATAGTTGGTGATGACAGCACACAGGGTTTACATATCCATGGATTTCTGCTCATTTCTGTGGAAAACAGAAGTGAAAGGTCTCTATGAGTCTCCGTCTGAAGTCTTGAAGCCTGCTGTGATACTGCTCACAAGCAACCTCAGACCCTAGCTGCAGGGAGCACCTAAGTTTGAGGAGTGGTAAAATCTCCTCCCCGAGACCATTTGTTAAAGGTAAAAGCCTAAAGCCCAAAGATTCAGACTCTAACATTTAAACTAACACTGTAATTGTCAATTTTGATTCTCTAGTGCAAAAATGTCTTGAGGTCTTAGTGCCTTGCCGTGACTACCTGGCATAAACTAAACCTAGTTTATGCATGACAAACCTGAGCATTTCTTTATTTATTCTTAAGATAAAATCCTTCAGGACAAAAACAAAGTAACAAAAAGCAGTCAATGACATTGATCTTCAAAACTTTCTATTGGCAGCTAAAGGGCCATTAGAACCATTAGCCTAGTCCATAGTTGAGAGAAGTGTCCTTAAGCCAGAAAGAGGGAATAATAATTAGGAAAACCTGAAAGCCTTCCTTTCTCTTGTCTTAGAGTACTATTGCTCAGAAAGTATTAAATTTAAAGACAAACCTTCATACATTTTAATGTTTACATAGAGAAATATTACTAAACTCTTCACAGACAACATTTTTATAAGAGTAAGCTTGAAATACGAATTTGAGCAAGGCTTTTAAGAGCGAACAAATAACAAGTTTTTTAGGGGCTGGTTTGTCTCCCTTCGAACAAATAACTTACTGGTCTGTAGCCTCACACTATCTATTATTAGCTCTCTATTATAATAATTGCCTGATAAAAACTTCTAGTAAACTTAAATACGATGATTTCAAATATAATTACACAATAACCTATGACTTAAACTTCTTACACAACAATGGTCACCACAGCCAAGCTTCTGGTAGCCAAAGGAAATTTCCTTTCCTTGTTTATATCTGCTGCTTAAGATTATTCTTCTTGTTTACCTTCTCTATCGAGGATTCTCCACCTGGAGTTTTGTAACTATCCCTATAATCAACACTACCCACAAGGGATTTTGATTTAATTCGTGTGGGGGTTCATCCCCAGCATCATGATTTTTAAAACTCCCTAGGTGGTTTCATTGTATAGAAAAGTTTGAGAACCGCTGTTCTTCAATTAAGATCAGTGTTTCTCAAACTTTAATGCACATACTCATCACCTAGAGAATCCTTTGCTAAAATACAGATTCTGATTCAATAGATCCGGGATGAGGCATGAGATTCTGAATTTTTAGTAGCAAGGCCTTGAAATTCAAAGAGTGGCAGCTTAAGTATCATTCTTAAAAATGTAAACCTCTGAGCTCCAACCCTGGTGGTGCAGTGGTTAAGGGTTTGGCTGTTAACCTAAAGGGGGTGCTTCAAACCTGCCAGCTGATCTACAGGAAAAAGATGTGACAGTCTGCTTCTGCAAAGATTACAGCCTTGAAAATTTTATGGGGCAGTTCTGCTTTGTCCAATAGGGTCACTATGAGTCAGCTAGGTAGAGAATAGTTAAGACTCTAACAGGAAGGATTCAGCCACAGGGTCAACTACAGGTGACCTCTAAGAACTAATGACTTATTTGCATTTTGTCCAACTTTCTCTCCTCCACAAGCACTTACCTTGAGATTGCTAATGTGTTTGAATACAAAGGGATTATTGATGTTGATCTGTTTGCGGATTTTGTCATTCATGGCATTTACATATGTCTGGTACACTGCCATACACTTCTTGGCCAAAGATGATGCATAGTATATTGGAATGTCATGAAGTTCTGGGTGATTCTGCCAGTATTCATCTAGAGAGAGATTTAACAAAAAACAAACATTACTTGATTATGTGGGAATAGGCAATAGCAAAGACATTAAAATATAACTATATTTTAAGAAAAATTAGCCTGTCCTTACTAACTTAAAGTTACATTTAAACTACAAAACTAAAACTTATTTCTAAGTACTAGTGTAAGATCTAAAAAGAATGCTGTGATCATACTCCAAAAATATGGAGGTTTGATTTGGTGTCAGTTTACAATGCATAATAGACTATTATTAACCCAGGGAGACAGTAGAATCTGTGACAGTTTAAATAACAATGATTATGCAAATAGTGTCTGATAACTAATGAAAACAGTTGGCAATATACTTTCAAAGAAAGTCTTATTTTAACAGAAAACCAAAACCAAAACCAAAACCAAAACCAAAACCAAACCCACTGCCATCAAGTTGATTCTGAGCTACAGGATAAAGCAGAACTGCCCCACAGGGTTTCCAAGGCTATAAATCTTTACTGTTTCATCTTTCTCCCATGGAGCGGCTGGTGGGTTTAAACCAACAACTTTTTAGTTAGCAGCCGTATGTTTTAACCACTGCATCACAGAGCTCCTTATTTTAAAGGAAAAACAAAAAAAAAAAACCCCAAAACCCCAAACTCACTGCTGTTGAGTTGGTTCTGACTCATAGAGACACCTCCTTGGGTTTCTGAGGCGGTATCCCTAAGTAGATTGCCTAGTCTTGTGAGACCATGTTTCTATATAACCACCCTGTATGTAACCATTTTTAAGTATGTAGCCATTTTGCAATATGCCTTAGCATTTACTTCACGCTTCAGTGCTTTAGTTACTGGAAAAACCACAAGGAGTCCTGACTACCCCCACCTCATCGATACTCCCTAGCAACAACCAATCAGTAAACAGCAAGAAAATACCTTACCTAAAATAGTTAGAAATGGCAGTCTGTGGCTTTGGCCCCAAAGACAGAGCCAATCAAGTAGGAACAAATAGCAACTTGAAAAATGTCAACCAATCCTGTAATTTTCTGATGGAAACTTCCTCATTTCTGCTGTAACCCCTATAAAAACCCTGTTACCCCTGAGTTCAGGGCTCTCAATCCTGAACTGCTGAGTCGGTGACAGTTGGGGGTCTGAGCTCAAGCTTGAATAAACAACCCCTATGCTTTTGCAGGAGCTCTGGTAGCATAGTGGCTAAAGCACTTGACTGCTAACCAGAAGGCTGGCGGTTCAAACCCACCAGCCACTCCTCAGAAGGAAGGTTGGGCAATCCTACTTCCGTAGTGATACTGCCTCGGAAACCCAAGGAGGGGTCACTATGAGTCGGGGCCGACTCGATGGCACACAACAACAACAACAACAACATGCTTTTGCAGCGGAATCGGCTCCTTGGTGGTTTTTGAGGATTCAAGATCTGGGCGCAACAGTCTTTCTTCTAAGGAGTGGCTGGTGGGTTTGAACCGCCAGCCTTCTGGTTAGCAGTCAAATGCCTTAGGTACTGTGCCACCAAAGCCTTCATTAAATCTCAAAACTGTGTAAGTACAGTATGGTCAAAAGACATCATTTAACTATTAACCCATTGCCAGTGGGTCAATTCTGAGTCAGATCCAACTCGACAGCAGTTAGTTTTTTTTTTTTAATGTGCTTTATGTTTTTTTGGGCCCACTGCCCCCTGGTATCTTCATAACCATGCTATGCTAATTTTTTTTATAGCAACATGTAAAAAAATTAGCATAGCATACTGTGATAGTTGGAGCTGTGTGTCAACTTGGCTGGATTCTGTGTGGTTTAACTCAATTCTGTGTGGTTTAAGCAATTTTGATGTGGGTTGTTCCCATAATAGCATCAGATGTGTATGTTCTGAGCAGCCAATCCATTGAAAGGAAATTTCCCTAGAGGTGTGGGCTGCTTCCAGTATATTTATGGACATCCTAGGAAAAGAGACACTCTTCTGTGGATCGGGATTCTGTTGGGCTGCCTACAACTGTCCATGAGTGAATAATCCACCATTTGGCCTGGAGATCTTGGATTCGTCATTCATTGGAGTCAACAGCCAGTATACTGCCTGCCAACCTTGAGAGCCTCAGCCCCTGCAGCTGCGTGAGTCGGGAAAAGCCTCCAGTTTGACATTTGATCCAAGAACTTAGGATATGCCAGCTTCTATAAGTGTGTGAGGAGCTCTGGTAGCATAGTGTCTAAGGCACTTGACTGCTAACCAGAAGGCTGGCAGTTTAAACCCGCCAGCCACTCCTTGGAAGGAAGGCTGGGCAATCTACTTCCATAGTGATACTGCCTCGGCAACCCAAGGAGGGGTCGCTATGAGTTGGGTTCGACTTGATGGCACATAACAACAACATAAGTGTGTGAGCCATTTTCCTAAGATAAATTTCTTTCTCTCTCTGTATAAGCTTTACTGGTTTTGCTTCTCTAGAGAACCCAAACACACATACTTATAAAAATACTTCATGGGGAGGGCACAGTTGGCAAAAAAAAAAACCCACATACATACAAAAATATGGTAAGTGATCATTCTTTGTAAGGATAGTAACTGTTTTTCAGTCATGTGTTACATATTTCCTGATTTGCCCTGATTTATTTTGTTCATATTTTTTTGATGCAATTAAATTTTTGAATGGTATCTAAGTTTTCCATCATATGCTTATGATTTCTCATATACCCTGAAAAGCATTCTCCATCCTGAGGTCAATATCTCCTACTTTTTATGTGTATTTTTATGAATAAATTTTAAATATTAAAAAGAAATGGAATAACTTGCCCAACGTCATATGGTTAAAGTGTAGATGAGACTTGAAATCAGTGACCCTAATGGCTATCCTCTTAATACTCTACTACATTCAAAGGGTTGCTATGAGTTGAAATACTCTACTACATTAAAAGGTTGCTACGAGTTGAAATCGACTTGATGACAATAGGTTTGGTTTTTCTAGTGTATTACGAGCAAGAATGCAAATGGAGAAAAAGGAGCAAACAACTGCAGAAAGCTGTCCTAGTTCACAAAATGAATCATTATATATGCTTTGATAGTAGGGTTGCCAGATCAAACACAGAATGCCCAGGTAAAACATTTTTAGTATAAAAATATATATGAAATATTTGATATAATCACACTAAAAATTATTATTTGAAATTAAAACTTAATTTGGTGTCCTATATTTTTATTTGCTAAATCTGGCAACCTAATCTGATAATGACTACATGTTTCATCTTCGTAACCTCCTCTGCTCTTCATATTACTTGTTATAAAGACTTTTCATCTTAAGATTTCTAAGCACTGATTTGACTTGCAGTTAGAAAAGAAGACCAAGTCAAGACTAAGAGAAGACTGGACTAGATTAGAATTTGGAAAACCTTGCATTTAGTTAAGTATTGTCTTTTACAGCCTCTGTCACAGATTTACCTTTGATCTTGGGTCATATAGTCAATCTTTCCTTGTTTTTCTTTTCACTGTAACAAGGATAATTTTTATCCATATTATCAAACAGAACTGAGAATAAGAGCTTAAAATGTGATAATTTCCAGCTCTTCATATTGAAGCTATATAAATATAAGGCATCTATAATTTGTTCTTTAGGAACAGTGCTTTCTCCAAATAGAAGCATAGAATGTTTAAGTTAGAAGGGATCAAGTCCAAACGTATGCTAAAAAATAAGTGACACTGACTGTTCCTCCTATTACAAAAAGTCATACATATTCACTGAAGTATTTAGAAAATGGAAAAAAAAGCATAAAATAAAAAATATTTTATTTTCCCACTATGCAGATTTAGGGAGCTCTGGTGGTGTAGTGCCTGAGGCATTTGACTGCTAACCAGAAGGCTGGCAGTTCAAACCCATGAGCCACTCCCAGGAAGGAAGGTTGGGCAATCTACTTCCATAGTGATACTGCCTCGGAAACCCAAGGAAGGGTCGCTATGAGTCAGATCCGACTCGATGGTAGTGAGTTTGGTTGGTTTTATGCAGATTTAATATTCGTCCAGACATCTGGATATTTTTACCCAACTAGAGTCAGAATATATACTGTTTTGAACCTTATATTTTGGGTCTATTTCATGTGAAATATGTAATTACTTGTCTGTAACATGACTTTTCCTTACGGTGTGGTATTTACTGATGTAACTTAAAAAAAAAAAAATACTAAAGTGATGGCTACCCATTATTAACAAAATTTTCTGTATATTCCAGTTGTTTCCCAGAGGTAGAACTGTTGGGTTAAAGGATATACATTTTGTTTAAGACTTCTGATGCTGATTGGTAAGTAAGCTGGCAACCAAAAAGGTACGCCAACTTATTTTCCTGGTGGCAGTGCATGAGTGGCTGGTTCCTTGGGTTTTTGCTAGCACCAAACCTGTTTTAAAATGAAAATCTGAAACACAGACATTGAATGACTTATCCCAGGCCATGTATTATTTTGATATAATGGCAGTTTGAGATTTTGATAATCTCCCAAATAAAAGAAAAGGCATACCTAAAATCAAGAGCAGCTCCTGAGCCCTTCCAAGAGCAAAGACAGGAATGAGACCTCTGCCCCCTCTATTTACAATATCATGAACAGTGTTACAGAATCTTGCTTCTCGTTCTTCACGTTTCTCATGGATATGGGTCCCATAAGTAGATTCCTAAATAACATGTTAGAAGCATGAAACACAGACTGAGGATCCCCAAAAAATGTAAAAGTTATACATCATCAATGAGATAAAGGGATTCATTTTTGCATTAACATGACATTTACTTGATATTTTGTAACACTGTAATTGGAAAGAAGACCAAATAAGAATTTTGGAATTCAGATCTGTGTAAGTAGTAAGAATCTTTCAGAAAATAGAATCAGGAAATCATTCAAAAATGTATCTTAACACATATCCTCCTCAAGATAATTCTGCAATCTTTTTTAACCATTCTGATTTCCATGAAGGAAAAAAGCCTATTTCTCACATTCCTATGGAAGTCTATAATGTAGAAATAGACATTGTTTCTTATACTTCCATTTAAGAATATCGCCTAAAGCCTTGCTATATGTGGTCCTCTGAGCAGGGACACTGACATGACCTAGGGGCTTGTTATCAATGCCGTGTCTTAGGCCCCACAATGAATAAGAATCTGCCTGCTCACAATATCACCAGATAATTCATACACATTAAAGTTTGAAGCACTCCTCTATAATACCAGATAACATGCAAATAACTTTTTTCTGAGTATTAAAAATAATAAATCTTTCCTTACCTTACATTAGGGTCAATTTATGTGCTGAGTAACCAAGGCAAACCCAAACTAGTTACATGTTGCTTAGATCACAACACTAGGCCCTCACAATTGGCAGCTGATGGATGCTGCAGGTGGTTGGGAGAAAAGCAGGCAGCTTTCCATTCTGAACAAATATATTTGATGTTCTTATATTGATCACAGGTCCAAAAGATTTCTTAACCAATTCCTGACCCCACTGTTTACAATTACACATTTATGAATACTTGTTTCTAACCATTTATTCATTGCCCCTTTCCCACACAACACAAAAAGAGCCTCTGTACAGTTTTTTCCTCTTCTCCTGGGACTCAAAACCTGGTGGGCATGCAGGACATATATTTAAAATGATGAAAAATATGACAAGTTAGCATGTGCTAAGAGCCAAAAGATAGTTACTACAGCAAAGACAGAAAGGCCACACCATTTATACATAACTCTTAAGACGTCCTATGTATTCAAGGTACTGCACTTAGACAAAAATATTTAAGAGACAAGGAAAGAGTACACCCCCTATAAAATAACCTGCCTAAAGATGGCTTAGCATTTTTTTCTTTTTTGGTATTACACCAGAGTTAATACAGGAGCTCTGGTGATACAGTGCCTAAAGCATACATTTAATAGCAAGAATGTGGACCTGCACTGCAGAGAAAAACCTCAAAATAAATTTTATACTAAAAAGCCAGATACCTTTATATCCAATAAAGTATTACGAAAATGAGATCATAATATTTTTCCCACAGAAAAAATGTTATTTACATTACACTATTTATAATACAGTACACTGATACTTACAATGATAAGAATATCAGGCTTAATATTAGGAATTTCAGCTGCCATTAAATGTCTATCTTCTTGTCTTGAGAAATCACCTGTGTACAAAAGCTGTGAAAAAAAAGCTGGTAAGTTAGAATTTTGGAAGATTGCATTTTGCTGTTGAATAGATTAAGCTCATGACATCTAAAAATTAATTGAAAAAATAATTGCCTACAACTGATGAAATATAGATATAACACTTACGTCTAATTAAAAATCTACACATTAGTTAAGTCACCAAGCCATTCAGTGTTTTAACTATTCAATCTAACTTAACAGGAATACTATATTCCCAGAATCATCCCTAATCTATGTATTAACAAACTTGAGAAGTTCTAAGAACTTCTTACAAGAGAGGAGAATATGATAAAAAAAGAAATCTACCAAAGTATATGGAAGTACTGTCTAAAATGGAAAATAAAATGATACCAGGACTGGCATCAAATTTCAAATGAGAATTTAACCTGCATTTGTGCTATTTTTTGCTTACACTTTATGCCCTTGGACAGATAGCAAAAATAAATGACTTAACAGTATATGGTGCAATTTTGTGTGTAAAATTTTCAAATATATGAATACCTGCAAAAATGTAGGACAATATTACACTACAGTATTGGTTCTCAACTCTGGCTACACAGTAGAATCACCTAGAAAACTTAAAACAAATAAATAAATGGTATGAGTCACACCCCCAGATTTTGATTCAAAGCTGTTTTTGTTTTAAACTTTTTATTGTGATTAGGGTGAAATTTTACAGATTTATTTTCCATTCAACAGTTCATATTCACTTTGTTTTGTGACACTGATTACAATCCCAAGGTAACAGCTCTCTTCCCACTTCCTCCCTGTGGTTACCATTGTCCTGTATCCTTCTTTCCCATATATTCTTGCCTCCCTACCTTTCTCCCTGCAGGAATGCTGCCACTCTGATCTCCCCTGGTTGATTTTTCTAAGAAGCGTATCTCCCTGGTGTAACTGTTCATTTCATAGGCCTATCTATTCTTTGGCTGAGAGTTAAGCCACAGGAATGAATTCAATTCCAGGCCCAAAGGGTGACTAGAGACCATAGTCTTGAGGGTTTCAGCAAACTCCATCTGACCAGTAATCCCAGTCGTTTTTATGGTTTTGAATTTTGTTCTACATTTTTATCCCACTATATGAAGGATCTCTAATTTTGATCCCTTTCTGAGTGGTTTTCATTGGTAGCCAGGCACCATCTAGTTCTTCTGGTCTTAGGGTTGTGTAGGCTTAGGTTCCCATGATTCCATAATCCCTTGGACTAATTGTTTCCACGCATCCTTGATTTTCTTCATTCTTCTTTGCTCCGGATGAGGAGAGATCAATAGTTGCATCTTAGAGGGCTGCTCAGAAGCTTTTAGGACTCTAGTCACTATGCACCAAAGTAGGATGTAGAACAATGTTTTTGTGTACTATGTTGTGTCAGTTGAGTCTGAGTCCACGAGCCTAGCAACTCATTCCCTCAAGGTGTTTGGCTGTGGCTAAGAAGTTACCTTAACTTTGTCCTGTTAGCTCTACAGCATATATATATATGGATATCTTCATAGTGCATACAAACATGTACATAGGAACATCATCTGCCAAACCTGTATGTGGTCATTCCTGTTTGCCTACCTATGGTCATATTGCCTGTCCACCTATTTATCCATCTATAGATGGTTTGTTATTTCTGGTAATTCAGTATCATGTATATAATAGTATTTACCTTTGGTGTCTCCTCTTGTGCACCTCTCTGTCATCCTTTTTTTAGTGATACTGTGTTAGTCACATGTTTTTGTTATATTGCCTTTCCATTCACCCAAGTCAATAGTCTCTTAACTAGCTAGTGGTTTTCCCTCCCTTCCCTTCCTCTCCCCTCCCTTCCCTGATAACAAAGAAAATTTCCTTCCCTGTGTAAACCTTTCCTTGACTTTTTATAATAACAGACTCATACAGTTACTTGTCCTTCTTTGATTGACCATTTTTTACTCAGGATAATGTCCTCCATGTTCATCCACATTATCAGGTAACTCAGGGATTCATTATTCTTTATTTTGCATAGCATTCCATTATGTGTATGTACTTCAGTTTGGTTATCCACTTATCTGTTGATGGATACTTAGGTTGTTTCCATGTCTTTGCTACTATGAATAGTGCTGCAATGAACATGGGTGGATACATACCTATTCATGTCCTGGATCTCACCTCTATAGGATATATTCCTAATAGTAGATTGCTGGATCAAATGGTATTTCTAGTTCCAACTTTTTGAGGAAGCTCCATATCATTTTCCACAGTGGCTGTATCATTTTATAGTCTCACCAGCAGTGTATGAGAGTTACTATCTTTCCACACCCTCACCAGCATTTGTGATTTTCTGTCTTGTTGAACTTTGTCATTATTGCTGGAGTGAGATGATATCTCACCATTATTTTGGTTTGCACCTCTCTAAAAGCTAATGATCATGAGCAATTCTTCACGTGTCTATTGGCTGCCTGAGTATCTTCTTTGGTGAAGTGTCTATTCATGTCCTTTGCTTAATGGGTATGTTTTTAAAAGCCCCCTAAGTGATTTTTTTCCCCCTCTAAATTTCTGTTATATAGAAATATACAGAACTTATTTGTAAGAGAACTTATTTGTAAAATTTGTATTATTTGTAAAATAGAAATTTTGCCATTTTTAATGTGTAAAATTCAATGACATTAATTATATTCACATGTTGTGCAACCATCACCACCCCCCAACAAAAACTCAGTATCCTTTAAGCAGTACCTCTCTATATTCCCCTCCTACCTACCCCTAGTAACCACCAATAAATTATGGTCTCTATGCATTTGCTTATTCTAGATATTTCATATAAATGGGACCATACAATATTTGTCCTTTTGTGTCTACCTTATTTTACTCATCCAATGCCATAGCACGTATCAAAACTTCATTTCTCCTTATAACTAAATAATATTCCACTGTATGGATATATCCCATTATCTATTCATCTGCTGATGGACACTTGGGTTGTTTTATGGATTGAACTGTGTCCCCTAAAAATATGAGTTGTGAATTCTAACACCTAAATTTGTGGCTATAATCCCATTTGGGAATGGTTTTTCTTCCTTAAGAGGCCTTATCAGTGTAGGATGTATTTTAAGCCAATTACCTTTGAGATATAAAAATCATGTCTTAACTTTAAATGGAAATAGCTACAAAGACAGCTCTTCCTTAACCAGCTCTCAACTGAAAAGCGATCAATTCTATAGTAGAGTTAAGCAACTTACTGTTTGAAATGGTATTTCACTCTTTTCTCAGTACAAACCTTAACTGGAAACCATTGTAAATTCTGGGAGCTCTGGTGGCATAGTGCCTACGACATGTGACTGCTAACCAGAAGGCTGGCAGTTCAAAACCACCAGCCACTCCTCGGAAGGAAGGTTAGGCAATCTACTTCTGTAATCATACTGCCTCAGAACCCAAGGAGGGGTTGCTATGAGTTGGATCTGACTCTATGGCAGTGATTTGCATTGTGTATTGAGTTTACCACATGAAATTGTCTTGATATAGAAAGTATTGTAACAGATATGAACTACGATATTAAAAAGCAATAAGCATCAATTTAATATTTATCTCATGTTTCAGTGCTCTGACACGCTGTCTTAGGAAATTTTCTTTTATACAGCTTTGTACTGATTTCTCCTAGAGAAAAAAATGGCCAGTTAGATAATACCTTGACACCTGCAATCTCAATCATGAACATGGCAGCTCCAAGAACGTGGCCTGCATGGTAACACCAAAACTTGATTCC
This sequence comes from Orycteropus afer afer, assembly GCF_000298275.1. Lineage (NCBI taxonomy): Eukaryota > Metazoa > Chordata > Mammalia > Tubulidentata > Orycteropodidae > Orycteropus > Orycteropus afer. Next base: position 7,653,093 of record NW_006921612.1, read on the forward strand.
TGCAACTTCCTTAACTTCATGAAAGTTGATAGTTTCAATTTTGTCCATGCTCTCTTCCAAATCTGTTTCAGTATACAGCATGTCGTCCGCTGATATATTACTAAATTTTGAAAGATGGCAACAAAATGAATCAGGCTAAGTTTTTCTTATGTCTTTGAATTCAAAGAAATTGTCTCTGTATGGCACATCCAAGAAGACACTGCTTAAAAATATAGTAAGTATGGATTATGTTATTTAAAAGCTCTTAGACATTTTGTATTTTGTTTTTACTCTGCAGTTATAATAAAAAGGTTTAATGTATATAGCTAAGAAGCTTGATTTTAAGCAAAGCACACAGTAAATTAAGACACTAAGCAAAAAGTATTCTTAGGATAGTATTTCTCAAGCTTTTTTCCTACTCTAACACTACCAAGAGATACACCTCACTCATATATACTGAACCACAGCAGAGATCTCATGCTGGAATATGAAAGGATTTCTTTATAAAATCTAGCTTAACTTTTCCCTGACTATGGTATTCTTCTAAGAAGCAATACAGAATAGTGGGTAAGGATATAGACACTGGAACCAGATTCCTGAGTTCAAATCCCAGCTGTTTCTTATTGCTGTGTGATACCTTAGACATATTACCTTATTTTTCTGTGCTTCAGTCTCATTGTTTGTAAAACGCGGTTTATAACAGAACATTTATCATCAGTTTGGTATGAAGATTAAACTAATTAATATATGTTAAAAACTGAGGACTGTTTCTGGTATGTGGTAATCATTATTTAATTAACTAATATTACTATCATGATAACCCTTCTACTCCTTTGTATTTACATATGAAGAATAACAAATTGCATCTTAGATATCCCTGGAATATACATAAACTCTTGAAGTTAATAACTTGTACTGTAGGTATCATAAAAACGCTTCATTCTTTCTTGTAGAGAAGTTCTTACAATGTCCTCACTTTTTCATTTAAAATAGTCAGTTTTCTTTGATTAAATAATCCAAAATAAGAATTCAGTATATATTGCTGTGTAATGTATTTGGTTTTAAATTTTAATAAAACTATGAATTGTTACTTACAGAGTACTTCTATTATACCTTGTAACTCACTTAAGTCACAAAAATTTAAAAGGTATAAAGTCTCAAAGGCCAAGAAAGTGTGAGGTACATCATGCGTGTTCAGTGATTTATAACTGAATGACTAAATTACTGAACAAAAGAGCACACTCCATTTTAAAACACAAATGAGGCTATGTCTTGAATTGTATCACATAGAGCCAAATGCACATGCAAACCTAATAAAGCAACTTACCTAACTTTGACATAATCTGAAAGAAGCCATCTATAAATAGCTTTCGTTGCATGAGTCATAAATGTTCTTCCTTTGAAACTTGTCTTTTGTAGAAACCAGGGCAAAGCTCCACAGTGATCCAAATGGAAACTTAAAGAAACAAAGAGGTTCTGTTAAAATGTTATCCATCATATAGGAGCTCTGGTAGCATAGTGCCTAAGGCACTTCACTGCTAACCAGAAGGCTGACGGTTCAAACCCACCAGCCACTCCTTGGAAGGAAGGTTGGGCAATCTACTTCCATAGTGATACCACCTGGGAAATCCAAGGACGGCTCGCTAAGAGTTGGGTCTAACTTGAGGGCACATAACAACAACAACAACTCCATGCAATTAAACTACTGCTCACAGGACAATAAAGTCATAGATAACAATTACATATGATACTTTCAGAACACAAAGAGCAAGTATATGCAGTCAAATGCCTTAGGTACTATGCCACCAGAGCTCCTAGTATGTGCAAAGAGAAGGAAAAATGTATCTATTTTCAGTTTAGGAAAAATACGTTAAAAATATTTTTCTAAATAACAAAAAACTTTATCAAAAGTAATTAGAGAGGGAATAAGAATGTACCCAAACCTGTTCTTAGCAGCCAAAATTATAAAAACACTTTAGGGGAATAAAGTTGAAACATGCTGTTATTTACAAATACGGTTTCTACAGAAGAAATGACAGGATAGTGACTTCAAGTAGAAATTCTGTGAAAAGGCTTTCTTAGTCTCAAGTATTACAATGATCCAAGGTAAGTACTGCCTCCTTCCCACTTATCCCCTAGATTCACATCTGTTGTTGTTGGTGGGTGCCAATGAGTCGGTTCTGACTCATAGTAACCCTATGTATAACAGCAACAAATACTACCAAAGATCCTGCACCATTCTTACAATCATTGTTATGTTTAAGCCCATTACTGTAGCCATGGTGTAAATCCATCTCATTGAAGGTCTTCCTCTTTATTGCTGACCCTCTACTTTCCCAAGTATTATGTCCTTCTCCAGGGACTGGACCATCCTGACAACATGTTCAAAGTACATGAGATAAAATCTCACCATCCTCACTTCTCAGGAGCATTCTGGCTGTACCTCTTCCAAGACAGATTTATTCACTCTTCTGGTGGTCCATGGTATATTCAATATTCTTCATCAACACCATAATTCAAAGGCATCAATTTTTCTTTGGTCTTCCTTATTGTCCACCTTTCACATGCATAAGAGATGATTAAAAACATCATGGTTGAGCAGATATACTTTAGTTCTCAAAAGTGACAGCTTTGCTTTTAAATACTTTCAAAGACTTTTTCGTAGCAGATATGCCCAATGTAATACGTTTTTTGATTTCTGCTTCCATGGGCACTCACTGTGGAACCAAGGAAAATGAAATCTTTGGCCACTTTTTCTAACTGAAAATGGATGCTTTTTCCCTTCTCTCTGCACATATTTAATATTGGTGTTCTGAAAGCATGCAACTGTTATATAGAACTTTTCTGTCCTGTGAGCAAGTTTAACTGCATATATGATGGATAATATTTCAAAATTTAACAGAACATCTTTGTTTCTTTATCTTTTCTCTGTTTATCATGATGTTTCTTATTGGTCCAGGTATGAGGATTTTTGTTTTCTTTATGTTGAGGTGTAATCCATACTGAAGGCTATAGCAGTCTTTGAGCTTCAAATCTTCTTTACTTTCACCAAGGAAGGTTGTGTTACTTGTATATCACAGGTTGTGAATGAATCTTCCTCTAATCCCGATGGTGTGTTTTTCTTCATATAGTCCAGCTTCTCAGATTATTTGCTCAGCATACAGACTGAGTAAGTATGGTGAAAGGATACAACCCTGATGCACACCATTCCTGATTTGAAATGATAGTCTTCCCTTGTTCTGCTTGAAACAATGACTCATGGTCTATGTACAAGCTTCCACAGAGCACAATTAAGTGTTCTAGAATTCACATTCTTTGCAATTTTATCCATAATCCACACAGTCAAATGCCTCTGCATAGTCAATAAAACATAGGTATCATCAGCAATGATATCCCTCATTCTTATTCTGAATCCAGCTTGAATTTCCGGAAGTTCCCTATTGATGTACTGTTGTAATTGTTTTTGAATTATCTTTAGCAAAGTTTACTTACATGTAATAGTAATGATGTTGTTAAATAATTTCCACATTCTGTTGGGTCTTCTTTCTTTGAATGGGCACAATTCTTTTGTAGCTGGTTAGCCAGGAAGCTGTCCTGCAAGTTTCTTTACATAGATGAGTGAGCACTTTCAGTGTTGCATTTGTTTGTTGAAACATCTCAGTTGGTATTCCATCAATTCCTAGTGCTTTGTTTTTTGTCAATGACTTCAGCACCAATGACTTCCTCCAATACCATTGGTTCTTGATCACATGCTACCTCCTGAAATGGTTGAACTTACATTTAGAGTTAAGTAAATAAGATTCTCACAGTAAACTTCTCTAGACTGTGATGGTAATGTGGACTACTGATTTAGTAATATTTGTATTTTGTAATATTCTTCCTAGTGGCAAACACTGTTATAAAGTCAATTATTTTGAAATCGATTAAGCAATGATATTTCTAGTAAGAGTCCTTGAAAAACAGTGTTGTTATTAAAAAAGAAAACTTACTGACTAATTAATAGGAGATCAATCTCAGCTGGGTCAATTAAATCAATATAAGGAAGAGCATCCATTCCTTCTAGGCCGGGGTGTATCCCACAGTCCAACTGAAAGAGATAGGGGTGGAAAAAAAAATCACCCATCTACTACACTTTTTTTTCTTAATTCATTAAACAAATAGACAATATTTATTACTGGTTCAGCATACACAAAGTAAAGGTTTATTTAATTCATTAGCATTTAAAACGATTTTTATTAAATGGGGTAAATAGGCATTGATAATTTTAACTTCTCAAATTTAAAATACAGTTCATATTTAAGGTCAAAGAATACAAAATACAAAAGACAACTTCCTCCCAGTTATTTTTGCCAAGCTCTCCAATAATGAATGAACTCTTCCTTTAAGGATTTTGATTTTAGAAGATGGTGGGCATTTTAAAAGTTTACAGATTTACTCCTACCAAATCTATTATGAGAAAACAATGATTAGAATGGGAAGCTCCTGATTAGGATAATCCAAGTATTTCAAGGTATTAGGAAACAAATTCATAATTCAGTCAGTAAGGATTTATGCATTTTATATGATGTTACTACCAAATTAATACAACATGCCATTCTTTTTAAGATTGGGACAAGAAGAAAGAGAAACTAAAGGAACATGAGCCACTGAACTGCCTTACTAATGAGGACCTTAGAAATCATCTATTCTAATCCCTCTATCTTTCAGATAAGGAAATGAATTTAGAGAGATGGAGTGACCCTCGCAAGGTTATGGTCCCTAATGATACTTAGGCATCCAGGCTCCTGAACCAGGGCTCTATCGCTCCACCTGCTGCCTAGGGTGGCTGGAAGAGTGTGTTTTTCACATTAACTTTACAAAGTACAGACTACATACACTGAACATGGCATTTTTCAGACGCTAAATAGGCAACGACTTGATTACAAAAGACCTAAGACCCAATGTACACAGAGCCACACTGTTAACCTGATTACACAATTAGCAATTACCATTATTTTTCTTCCTTTGAATTCCAGAATAATACATGATCTTCCTACTTCTTGCCCAGCTCCACTGTAAACATTCAAGGAGAGAAATAAAAATTATTGAAAAAACAAATTTGATGGTATCCCCATCTGATGGTAACACTCAAACACCTTGAGACAAGATTTCTATACCTACCAGCCACTCCTCAGAAGGAAGGTTGGGAAATCTACTTTCGTAGTGATACCACCTCGGAAACTCAAGGAGGGGTCTCTATGAGTCAGATTTGACTTGATGGCAAAACACAACAGCAATATATAGCTATGAGTCCCTGAGTGGTGCCAACAGTTAAGTTTTCGACTATTAACTGAAAGGTTGATGGTTTGAACCTAACCAGAGGTGTCTTTTAAGGCAGGCCTGGTGACCTGCTTTTGAAAGGTAACAGCCTTGAAAATCCTATGGAGTTCTACTGTGCACACACAGGGCTGCCAAGAGCAATAATAAACTCAACAGCAACTAACAAAAATACACAGCTGATATTTACATCTCTTACTTGGTATCTTATAGACACTTTATATTCCATATGCCAAACTAGTTTTAACTTCAAGCTTCTTGCACTTGCTCTTTCCTAAGCCATCAGAAATTGACATGATTTGCTCCTCTATATCGCTGAGGTCTAAGTTTAAGTATTTTTTTCATAGAGAACTTCTCTAACTTCCTTTTCTAATTTACCCTTTACAACAAGCCACACATTTTTTTCATGATACATAACTACATAAAGTTGTTATAGCTAATCACTTACGGCTTATTTCTCATTACTAAAATGAAAGATCCTTAAGAAAAATAGTGTCTTGCTCACTGCTGTATCACTAGGGTTTAGAACAGTGCCTGGCACATAATAAATTTCAAGAAATATTTATTGAATCAATAAAAAACTCCCCAACTATGAATCTTGAAAATATAGCACTAAGTGAAAGAAGCCAAACACAAAACACTACATATTATGCTTCCATTTACATGAAATATTCAGACCAGGCAAATCTAGAGACAGAAAGTAGATTACTGGCTGCATGTTGTTGTTGTTGTTGTTTGCTGTCAAGTCAGACCTGACTCATAGAGACCCCTCCTTGGGTTTCCGAGGCAGTATCACCACGGAAATAGATTGTCCCATCTTCCTTCCAAGGAGTGGCTGGTGGGTTTGAACCGCCAGCCTTCTGGTTAGTAGTCAAGTGCCTTGGCACTATGCTACCAGGAGCTCTGGTGGTGCAGTGGCTAAAGCATTTGGCTGCTAATCAAATGGTCAACGGTTTGAACCCACCAGCTGCTCCGGAGAAAATGAAGTAGTCTGTTCCTGTAAAGATTTTTAGCCTTGGAAATTCTATGGGGGTTGCTGAGTCGGAACTGACTTGTGGGGTTTGGAGAAAATGGGGAGTGACTGCTAATATGTACAGGGTTACTCTTTGGGTGATGAAAATGTTCTGCAATTTGATAGTGGTAATACAAAACTCTATACTAAAAACCACTGAATTCACTGAACTGTACACTTTAAAATGGGTAAATTGTATGGTATATGTACTATGGTTCAAAAAAGCTATGTCAATAATACATTAAAGTTTCAAATTTACTATAGACCTGCCCCATCTTCCCTATTTCTTGAATTTACCAGTTGTCCAAGTTAGGACTCACAATCATCCTAACACTCCTCTCTGCACTGCTTTCCCTCTACAAAACATGTAATCAGATACAAAGTCCTTATGATTTTCTTACCTTCAAATCTGTTTCTTTCCAAACCATTACCACTCATTTTACTGATACCAACCTCCCATTGCTCGTCACTTGGATTGCTTCCTTACATTCTAACATACTCTAAGTCTGTTTTCCTCCACTTAATCCATTCTTGTTCATCTGCTAATGATGTTAAGAACGATTTACCTAAAACATAATCCTCACTATATATATATCGTGGCTGCTTAAGATCCTTCATTGGCTCCCTATAATTAACATGATGAAGGACCAAACTCCTTTGTATGTATACAAAAACCTACTGCAACTGAGTCAATTCTAACTTAGCGATCCTATAGGATGGAGCAGAACTGCCCCTATAAGGTTTCCAAGGCTATAAACCTTTATGGAAGCAGCTAGCCTCATCCTTCTCCTGCAGAGCAGCCGGTACATTCAAACTGCTGACCTTATGGTTGGCAGCCCAATGCCTTAACCACAGCACCACCAGAGCTATTTTGTATGTATACAAGGACCTTTCTTAAGCTGCACCGACTGCTACTCTCTCACCTCATCTGCTAACCTTATAGCCACAGATATGAAACCATTCTCATTTTCACACATGCCACCTCTTCTGCCTAAAACATCTTGCTCCCTTAAAATTTATCTATCTTTAATTCCTACTCGTTCTTTAGGACTAAGCTCATGCAGCACATTTTCCAGAACACACGATGTATCTTTCTCTTCTCAATCTGTCAGAAATCCCTGCTAGTCTCATGGCACTCAGTGAAATGCCTACCATAACAGCTACCATTTATGACCCATGGCCACTGAGTCGATTCTGACTCATAGCAACCCTACAGGATGGAGTACAAATGCTCCATAGGGTTCCCAAGGCTATAAATCTTTAAGGAAGCATATGTCTCATCTTTCTCCTGTGCAACAGATGGTAAGTTTGAATGGCCAACCCTTCAGGTGAACAGCTGTACTCACTGTACCATCAGAGCACATCTACCACTTACTGAGCACCTACAATGATCTTTACTCCTCACTGTAAGAGTTGTTGAATTATTTCCATATGAGAAACTGGGGTTCAGTGAGGATGTCCCACTAAATGGTAAAGTAGGTGTTGGACTCCAGGTCTGACTCAAGTGATGCTCTCCCATTTTTCCAAACCACCACTCCAGTACTTTTCACTCTGCAGTGCAATTCCTTCCAAAAGGATATATTCAATTAACTCAGCTCTCTTATTTGTATCCCTAGTACCTAGTACAGTGACAATATGTACTGTGTTTGCTAAAAACATGAAGGGATGACAGGTGTGAACTAAGCAGTGGGACACTTGAGTTGTTCTGAGTAGACATATGCTCAATGAATCCTTATTGAATGTGTAAGAGATATATTTACAAAAATGCACACAATAATGTGGTACTAATATGGCATGGTGGATAAGGCATCTAGCTGCTAACCAAAGGTCAGCAGTTTAAACCCACCAGCAGCTCTACAGAAGGAAGATGGGAAATCTACTTCCCTAGAGATTTATAGCCTCAGAAGTGGTCACAATGAGTCCAAATCGACTGGATGATTTTTTTTTTTTTCTTAACACCCAACATAAACATGTTTGTGGATTCAAACTGTTCATCTCTATGGATAAGTTTCCCACATTTATATCTCCCCTTCTAAACAGTATTCCACACCTTTACCGTGCTACTGGCAGAAGGCCATCTCCAATGAAAAAATAGCCGCCCCTATGGACAATCAAGGGAGCTCTGGTAGCATAGTGGCTAAGGCACTTGACTGCTAACCAGAAACCTGGCGGTTCAAATCCACCAGCCACTCCTCGGAAAGAAGATGGGGCAATCTACTTCCGTAGTGATACTGCCTCGGAAACCCATGAAGGGGTCGCCATGAGTCGGGTCCGACTCGAAGGCACATAACAACAACAACATGGACAATCCATGGCTTTGTCCTTGACAGTTTTTGTCCATAACAGCTCTGTCTCCTCTCAGACTTTCTACCTTCTTTGTTCTGTTAAAGTACTGAGCTCAGAAGGTCGAAACACATAGCAATTCCTAGTTTATTTCCTTTTTTCTTTATCTTGGCAAATGTCAAGTCCTGAAGTAATGAAAAACAGATTTAGTCTTTCCTCATACTGTTAAGGCTTATCTCATCCTGTCTGGCTATCAGCATCACCATTTTCCTCACGGCTTGCTCTGATGCGCCAAGTGTTCCAGGTTTGCTCTAATTGCCAACCCTCTTTAGCTTCTATGAAAGTGACTAACAGCCCCCAACCTCCCCCCCTTTTTCCCCCCAACTCTAAAATACCTGGCCCTGAAATTAAAAACAAAGCAAAATCGCATTCAACCTTACAGGCCCCTTCCAATCAATAGTTTATCAAACCCCTTCAGTCTAAAAGGCCGGGTTTGTAACTGCGGACCAAAGGCAAGATGCTGAAGCATGTCAGAGTGAAGCATGATGGAGTGAGGCCACTGAGGAAGCCAACCACTCCGGTTACCCCTCCTCGCCTCTCACACAGCCTGTGGCTTCATTCCCTCCTTCGCTGGTCCCTTACAGGGGTCGGATCAGCAGCTGGTCACTCTCCTCAGCAGGAATTGCAGACATCGCGGGAGTCTGAGGGAGCAGCCGGGACGAGGAACAAGTCGCCCGAGTATTTTTAAATTAGAACCATAACCACCAGGAACCAGAGCACAAGCTCCATCCACCTACAGCACAATTTCCGGCACTCTGGCGCCCGCGGCACTAGGCTCCTCCCTTCTACTTCCGGTTGGAGAACCCAGTTTGCGAGGTTCCAGCGCACTGCGGAGTCCGGAAGCCTGGATCGGGCAGCGAGGATTGCGCCTGCGCTTACTCTCTGAGACAGTGTAGAGCGGGAGGGGAAAGGAGGGTGAAAAAAACTGGCGCTGGAATTAGAACAGGAATATCTGCCACCCACACCGGCTGCTGTAGAGGTCCGACTCTGATCCGAACCTAAAGCGTTTCCAGGGATGGGCCAGAGGATGTGAGGTGAGAGTCCTCTCCTTACCCAGGCATGAGCGCGCGCCCCGTACGGGCAGCTCGAGGGTGCGTGACCGGGATCCGGGTCCCCGAAGGCGGCACCGGGCGGGGTGAGGCCAGTGTTTGGGACTGCAGGGGTGGGGCTGTGAGGAGAACCAGTGGTCTTCAGTGTCGCTTCGAGGGCGCCAAGAAGGAAGAGAGGGGCCCTGAGGTGCAGTTGGCGGACGCGAGGATGGGGGCTGCGTTGAGATCGAGGTGTGAGGACCCGTAGGCGGGAAGGAGGGCATGCGTCTGCGGGCCAGTGAGGTGCGGAACAAATGCCCGAGTGTGGGGCTTCTCTTCCTGCCCTGCCACTCTATGATTTTGCTACAATAACGCCTGAGATGGTAGATGTGTGAATTTGTCTTGTCAGATAAGATCATCATGGAATGGAAGCATCTATAGCTGCGGGATTGTCTTGTATGTCAAGATCTGCCTGTTTTCTTGCCCTTTGAGAGGGAGGTGAGGAAATAGCGTACATTTTTGTGCTTGCTCCTGTTGTTTTCTCCACTGCTTCAGCCTCCTCCCGCTGCTTGTGAGATTGAGTCTGTCTTGTTTACTGTCGGATATGTTCAGCACCGACCAAGTGACAGGCACTCCAGTAACAGAGTGGTGTCTGGAAAAAGCTTCGGAGCCAAGTCTGCCTAAGTTCAGAACTCGACCTCATCGTTTATTCGTCTGGTGACCTTGGCAAGTCACGTAATCTCTTGGAACTTTGATTTCCTAATTTGAAAGGGGCTGAAATACTAAAATCTTGCTGGTTAGTAGTGAAGGTTAGAGATATATACAGCACCTCGCAATGTGCAGGACTCAAGGTTGGTGTTCAGTAAATGAAAATTGTTATTTGGGTGCCGTGTCCCAAGAAAGTTCTCAGGTTGAGTAGCATGTCCTCTAGCAAGCTGTGCTAGGCAGTGGGGACACAGAGATGAATAACCTAACCTCACCTTGAGGAATTTACAGTGTAATGAGTATAGGAGAGGAGTGCATCTGGAGGGGAAGATGTTGAGGACAGCTTTAGGCATTTTGGCATTTAATAAGCCTGTGGAACATCCAAGGGACAATAAGTATCATTTGCCTCATTTTTATGATGAATAATTTAGCGATAGGAATGATTTGCCTAAGAACTTGGATCAAAATATGGCAGATATCAAAGGCTTTAATAAATGCTTTTAAGCTCCTGGATTCATGAAAAGAAAGGAGTTGTAATGACATTGAATTATAGTGTAGGAACTTTCAAATCATTCTAGAGTTCTAGGGATTTGAAGAGGTGCTTCGGGACTCCACTAAAGAGAGCCAAACTTTACATTTAAATCATATTTAAAATTGATGTATATAATATTTATATAATGTGCTTAAAAATGTTTTACCGACATTTTAACTACTGACAATTATGCTACTTTATGGTGCTGGAGTAACCCATTTTTGGCCAACCTTGGAATAAGACTCCTGCCTTCTCTCTTTTACTGAAAAGTAACCTGTGATGACAAGGTTATAATTTGCAACGGCTTATCTGTAATAACCCTCTAACCAGTTGCCTCTTTTTATTCTTATACCTATACAGTTAGTTCCCCACCCAGTAGCCAGAGTCATCTTTTTAAAACAGAAATATGATTTTGTCATTTGAGTGCTGAAAAGCCTCAGCATCTTCCTATTAAACCCAAACTAAAACCCAAACTTTAGTTGTCGTCTATAAGACCTGTGGTCTGGCCCCTGCGTATTTTTCTCCTCATTCTCCTCACTCTCCCTTTTACTCCACTCTAGCCATATTTACCTTTTACTATTTCCTTTATTAAGCTTGTTCCCTCAAGACATTTATACTTGCTGTGCCTTCTATTTGAAGTATTTTTCCTCCACATCTATTTATGACTGTGCTCACTTCATCCAGTCTCCATACCTCTCATTTCTTCAGAACGTCTTTTTCTATCTGAAATACTCACCCCTTTCTTTAATAACTCTGTGTCACCTTAGCTTGCTTTAGTTTTTCTCCTAGCAATCATTGTTTCTTAATAATATGTTTTATATTTGTTTTGCTTGGCCTGTATACTGTCCCTAAAATATAAACTTTATGAGGTAGGGGCCTCATTTGTCTTATTCACCAGTGTATCCCTTGCACCTAGTTGGTGCTCACTTACTACTCAGCAACGAAGGAATTAATCAGGTCTGTCTACTCCATGTATAAAGTGAAAATAGAGAAATGAATGAGGCTGATAAAAGAACCTGGACTCAGGTTGGGTAGTGGCCTAAGGTCATACCTAATAGGTGGACTTAGCGTATAGTCTTCAGATACAACGGGAGAAACTTTTAATTGGAGCAGGAACATTAATTGACTACTTTATGATTTTCTCATTCTTTTTCCTTCATCAGGTGCATCGTTTTTCCCGAAAGAATTGACCGTGTCAGAATGAAAGGGAGCTATCTGTATAGACTGCTGTCTGTGGAACTTGTGAAGACAATAAACCCGAATTAGATTCTACAGTAAGCAATTTCCTTTTGTAGAATTCAGTTTTTGGTGAAATTTGTTAGGTTATCTTATTTATAACTCCTCTTGAAAGATAAGGAGCTCTGGTAGCGTACTGCTTAAAGCACTTGACTGCTAACCAGAAGGTTGGTGGTTCAAGCCCACCAGCCACTCCTTGGAAGGAAGGTTGGGCAATCTACTTCCATAGTGATACTGCCTTGGAAACCCAAGGAAGGGTCGCTATGAGTCAGGGCCAACTCAATAGCACAGAACAACAGCAGCAACTTGAAAGATAAGCCATGGTTCCTTCATCGATAAAAAGCAGATTATAACTTACCTTCTTTAAGCCCACTTAAGAGTAGGCGCTGTGGCATGTGGTAGACCCTTACAAAATATCTGGATTAAATGAATATGTCACAGGGTTGCTGTTCGGATAAAATGAGAAAATAATATTTGGAAGTACTTTGAACTATGAAATATCATGCAGGTTAGTTAATAATAGTTTTCTAAGTAAAATATATTAACTCATATGAAATGGACAGAGTAAAATTTACTAATGTTTCCAAGGCATTAAATATTAATTTCTTAGAAAGATAGAGAAAAGTGACTCTGGGGAACATAATATCACCTCCTTACCTGGCCTTGTTGCAGTGATGAGGTGAGAAGCTATCACCTGGGAATGTTTTTATATCATCTTACTTTAAGTATATTTCAAGACTTTAAGAAAAATGCACATTTCTGAGAGGTAATATCTCCTGTTCTTAGACCTACATTACAGAATATGAAACTGATACAGTATCTTATACCCACTATTTTGATTGGTAAACTGTTATTGTGTCACATATTTTGCTAACATCTTGAATTGATTAAAGAGAAATATGACACTTGAATGTTTTGAAAAGTAGATGACGTGTGTAACTTCTGCAAGAAATGCTTTCGATACTACTAGATATGACAAGTAGATTTCTGTACTTTTAATTTATTGATTTTGCTTTTTGTAATTTAAAAAGAATGAATAGTATCATTATGTCCCTTAGTCACCCTTTAAGCCCAGCAGTGAACTCACCCAGTGGCTCAACTTTCAGCCAAACAATAGACAGGCCTGTAAGGTGAATAATAACACTGGGGAGGTAGCACTCCTAAGAATAATCAACAGTAAGAGATCAAAAGGGCAGCATTTGCTCAGGGATAAAGCTCTGAAGGCAGGAATGAGTTGGAAAGAAGACAAAGGGAAATGGTAACCACAGGGAGGAAGTGGGAAGAGTGCTGTTACACTGTAGGGATTACAGTCAATGTCATGAAACAAAATGTGTATGAATTATTGATTGGGAAACCAATTTACTCTGTAAATGTTCATCAAGATCAATAAAAAGTTAAAAAGAAACAAAAAGAATAGTATCCAAATTTTGTGGTCAAGGGAATATATTTATGTTGTAAGTAAAAGGAATTAATGGTTTTTACTCTTACTATATATACATTGTTGTTGTTATGTGCCGTTGAGTCAGACCCAACTCATAGCAACCCCTCCTTGGGTTTCCGAGGCAATATCACTATGGAAGTAGATTGCCCCATCTTCCTTCCGAGGAGTGCCTGGTGGGTTTGAACCGCCAGCCTTCTAGTCAGCAGCCAAGTGCTTTAGGCACTAAGCTGCCAGAGCTCCATAAGGTGATTTAAAGTTGCTTTTCTTCATATAATTGTAGCCAACATTTATTTTCCCAGGGGTACTTCTTTGGATCAAGCTATGGTGAAAAATGTTTCGGAAAGGCAAAAAACGACACAGTAGTAGCAGTTCCCAAAGTAGTGAAATCAGCACGAAAAGCAAGGTAGGGGAAATGGAATTTGGAATGGACTCATACAGCAGTGAGACTTTTGTTTCTTCTAACTGATACTGCAGAGGATACTAACCATGGGCAGACTGCCTGCTACCTTCAAACTAGGTGTGTTTTAAAATTCATATTTTATACTAGAGATATATTCTGTACTTGGTTTAATTTTATTTTGTTTTGGTGGATTTTCTGAAATTCTTAAATACATTAAACTAGGATGGACACAACCTATGAAATATTTCATTGAAACAAACACTGTATTTAAAATTTTTTAAATGTTACAAGTTGCAGACAATTAAGGGCCTAGATCTCTTGAATTCCAGGATTTGGTGGTATACATAAGTACAATTCTGTTTACTTAACAGTGAGCTAGGCAAATACCTGTATCCTAGAGACTTTCTGTGTGTTGTTTGATGGAATGCATCAATCTTATATAGAACATACCTTTGAAGATTTATTCAACAGCACACTTTGGTATCCTATTCAAAGGTTAGAGTGAGAGAGTACAAAGATAACTGAATTATATTTATTCCAAGAATGTTAAGTTTTTAACACAAACTTTTGGTATTTAGAAGACCAGTATTCTTTTCTGCCTCCTGGACTATATAGCATATGAAAACTTTTGTTCATTCATTCGTATCAAGCACTGTTGTTATTGTGTGCTATTGAGTCAATCCCGACTCATAGTGACCCAACAGAGTAGAACTGTTCCATAGCATTTCCTAGGCTGTAATCTTTACAGGAGCAGATTACTAGGTCTTTTCTCCCAACTGACGAATTTTTGGTTAGCAGTCTAGTGCTTCACTATTATTCCACCAGGGCTCTTATATTAAGTACTGACCCACTGCCATTGAGTCAACTCCAACTAATAGCAACCATACTGGAGAGAGTAGAACTGACTATAGGGTTTCCAAGGTTGTAAATCTTTGTGGAAGCAGACTGCCTCATCTTTCTCCTGCAGAGCAGTTGGTGGGTTCGAACTGCTGACCTTTTGATTAACAGCTGAATACTTAATCACTATGCCACCAGAGCTCCTTTATATTGAGCACTACCATTTTAGTCAAATACTGTGTTAGGTTCAGCGGCTAGAGCAGTTAAAAAGAGAAGAAAAAAAAAAATCTCAGCCCTCATAGAGTTTACATTCTCATTGGGGGAGAGAATAATGAATAAATAATTAAAATATAGAATATGTCAGATGGTGAAAACTTCTAAGAGAAGAGAAGAATTGTAGGGAATAAAGAGTGGTAGGAGATTGGGTGTGATGCAGTTTTAAACCAGTGCAATTTTAAAATTCAGGAAAGATTTTATAGATGACATTTGAGCAGAGGCCTAACAGAGTTGAGGTGGCCATGATGATACTGAGGGAAGAGTGGTTCAGATAGAGGAAACAGCAAGTGCAAAGGCCCTAAGACAGGAGCATGCCTACCATGTTTAAGGAACAGCAAGAAGACCATTGTGACCAGAATGGACTGAAGTCGAGCAGGAGAGGTTTAGGTGGGGTTAGAGAAGTAGGGGGAGCTGGGGTATGTGGAGCCTTGTAGGCATTGTAAAGACTTGCTCTTTTACTCTGAGCGAGGTGGAAAGCATTGGAGAGTTTGGGGCCAGGGAGTGATAAAACTTATATTAAGTTTACTTGGAATCACTTTGACTGCTATAAAGAGGCTAGAGGTTCAAACCCACCAGCCACTCCTCGGAAGGAAGGTGGGGCAATCTACTTCTGTAGTGATACTGCTTCGGAAACCCAAGGAGGGTCACTATGAGTCAGGTCCAACTCGACGGCACATAATAACAACAACAGCTAAAAGGAGGGCAAGGATGAAAACAGAGATACCAGTTGGGAGGATAGTGTAATAATCCAAGTGGGAGATGATTGTAGCTAGGACTGGGATAGGGGGTAGTGATACAAGTAGTGAGAAGAATATTCTGGACATTTTCAGACTCATGCCAACAGGATCTGTTGAGAGATTGGCAGTGGGGTATAAAGAAAACAGGAGTCAAGGCTTGCATCAGTGAAGTAACAACGGTTGATTGAATTCTTCATAGAGTATAAAGCACTTTCACATATTTACCTCATTTTAGCTTTCCAGTGTGCACATACCATCCCATGAAATAGCCATTTAGCTTTAGGTTACTACTTATTAATATTTGTCTGTGGTGCTTCGTATAGTGCTAGCTAGTATGGGAAGCAGAATATGTATTCCTTCCAATTCTTTCAGATACCGTTTGAGACATTGTTAGTGCATGGAATAGCCCAGACACAGTAAGTAACCAAGAAAATGTGAAATTGTGTTATAGCTGTCAGGTATTACTTGAATAATTCAGACACTGGGAATATTGTAGCACTAAAGTTGTGAAGGAAGTCTTCCAAAAAAAAGGTAGGAAGTGAATGGGGCTTTAAAATATGTAGGTGGAGTGTGTATAAGTTCAGAAGGTTAGACATTCCAGTTCCACGCAAGAGGAGCAGTGTTATTGCAAATGAGACTGAATCTGGTAAGTCAGTTGGATAGTGAGGCAAATACCCTGAGTAGAACCTTAACGAGGTTTCCAATAATATCAGACAGTGTTTCACTGTTATTCATAAGGTTTTCACTGGCCAATTCTTTGAGAAGTGGATGGCCTCTTCCTTCTTCCGAGTCTTTCTTAGTCTGTAAGCTCTGCTGAAATCTGTCCACCATGGGTAATCCTGCTGGCATTTGCAACACCAGTGGCATAGCCTCCAGCGTCATGGCAACACGCAAGCCACCACAGGACGACAAATTGACAGACAAGTTCTTCTCCCTAAGCTGCTCCTAACTGCTCAGGTGTTGTGGTGTTGCTATGTGCCGACGAGTTGGACCCGACTCATAGCGACCCCTCCTTGGGTTGCTGAGGCAGTATCACTATGGAAGTAGATTGGCCAACCTTCCTTCTGAGGAGTGGCTGGTGGATTTGAACCATCAGCCTTCTGGTTAGCAGTCAAGTGCCTTAGGCACTATGCTACCAGGGCTCATATCTGCTCAGGTAGATTCTTTGAATTTGAGGGACCTTAGAGAGCTCCTATTCTAGTAGTTCTTTATCACTAAAGAGCCTTATCATTTCTCACCCTGTGAGCTGTTTTAACCCTTTTAAGACAAAATTATTTTCTGCTAGATTTTTTTTTTTTTTTTTTTTGAAACCATGTGTTTTGAGCAATGGAAGACAGTTTGAATGAAATTAAAAAAAAAAAGTTTGATGTAATACAGATTTTGATACAATTAGTGGGACACCCAAGGGGTCTCTGGTGCTGGGGTTGGTGGGATAAGGCCCCATTTCTTCAGAATCACGTAGTTATACAAACGCACAATTAGTGGGACACCCAAGGGGTCTCTGGTGCTGGGGTTGGTGGGATAAGGCCCCATTTCTTCAGAATCACGTAGTTATACAAACGCCCCACCAGATGGCAGCATGCTCTAAAAGTGGGATCAAAGTATTCCATTATACCCCAGAGGTGGAACAGGTGGGCACTTTATATCCCATGGGTCATGAAAAGGTGAAAAGACTTGTATACTAAAGGCCAGGACTTGGGTGAGGCAACAGAGGTACCTGAGACACAAAATTCAAAGGCGCTCACTCTCAGGATTGTGCAAGTGCTAACATTAAACGTGATGCCATCTTAGATTTTGCATCCTAGGCACCTTCCTGGCTTCACCCTAGTTCCTGCTGTGTACACCGAACTGTTAAACCACAGTGTCCACACTGAAATAAAGATGTCTGTGACTGCCATTTGATTTTCAGTCAGGACGGGATAACCAGCATTATCATTGACTGGATACACTTCTAGATGAAAGCACAGCAATGTGACATTTTTGTAATCCTCTGCAGTCTTAGAATGGGAAAATTAGTAGTTTTCTTTAAAGTTTTTGAACTCCTGGAGCTAGTGCAAGAACCTCCTTACTGTTACCTTCGTAACCCATAAACGTAAGGATCTTATTTTCTAGATCAGAAAACAGGTAGACTTAAGGACTAGCTACTGGCAGAGCTAGGACTAAAGCCCAGATTTGCTGATTCCATAAGGACCTTGCTAATGGTTCTTTGATGTGGCTGGTGCCCAGAATGCAGGTGAGTGGAGCACTGGGGCTAGAGAAGTACAAAGGGGCCTCTTTCCACCTTGTCCAGGACTGCATATTTTATCCTGGTGGTGAGGGGGAGCCACTGTGGTTTTAAAGGAAATTTGTGACTGTTAAATTGATATTTTAAATAAAGCTTTTTGTTATATCTTGAACATGTGAAAAATAGGTTGTTTATCTCCTCCTGTTCTAAGTAATGGTGTTTTCCTATATAGGGGGGTAGTTTGAAGCCCAAAAGTTTGCTCTGAATGGTTACTGACTTCAGGAGTTGTCCTAATCCCAGGAGCCAGTCTAAATTTGTAATAGTATCTTAATTCTGTCCCCAGCTGTTGAACATTTGGTTATTTCCGGGTTTTCAGTACCACAGATAACATCATTGTGAATGTTTTCATGCATGCAGCTCTCCTTACTTTAGATTATACTGCAAGAAGTGGAATTATTGAGAAAGGGAAGGCATGTATTTAAGACTTGATACGTTCTTGTAGTCACCTTTGATTCACTTCTTAAACTATTTAAACATTTGATTATACTTTTAACTTTTAATCTTGATTTGAGTTACAAGTGACTAATTTTTGTTGTTGTTGAGGAGTTTGTTTATGTGTTCATTTGGAGAGACAACATAAGCTCCAGAGTTGGGCTGGCTTTCATCTTTATGGAAGCTGCTCACCAGGCCTGGATCTTCCGAGGTCATGCTGGATGGGTTTGAACAGACAGCCTTTGGTTTACTAGCTGAGTGCAGACTGTCTGCCACCCAGGGACCTTAACTAACATTTTTATTGGAAAGTTTTCTGATGTTTTTCCTAAGAAATTTGAGCGTTTAATTCTATAGAATGAACTACATCCATCTATGTGATTCTCAGTTTTGCTTATTTCTCATTGAAATTCACATTAATAGCTATGTTTGATCTGCCAGTTAGCCTGTGTATAACTTCTGAGTGCCAGATGCTAGTTGGAATAATTGCAGAAACACTGGATTAAGCATTAGGAGACCTACATTTGAGCTCTGATGCATTTACTGGATGTGTCCTTGGATAAATCACTTAACCTTTCTGGGTCTGTTTCCTCATTTCTAAAACAGGGATGATAATCCCTGCCCTGCTTCCTGCACAGAGTTCTCTTTGCTTAAGTGGAAATAAAATGAAAGTAAAATAAAGATTTTTACATGTAACATAAATATAAGGTATCTTGTAAAAAGAGTTGTGGCTTTGATTTATCTTTTTTTTTTTTTTTAAATCCAATATTGTTTATGGGAAGAGCAGTTGAGATATTATGTATTTTTTGAAGTTTGCTTTACTATTTGTCATTAGAAAAATTTCTCTGGGTTGATCTACTTAAATAACTGACCTGATTTTTTATGTGTCAGCTTTTAGTAAAAAGTAATTTGAATGTGTTTAGTACCGTGCTTGAGAGAAGACAGTCTTATTATATTGAGGTTGTTTTTTTTTTGTTTCTCAGTCTGTAGATTCTAGCCTCGGGGGACTTTCACGATCCAGTACTGTGGCCAGCCTCGATACAGATTCTACTAAAAGCTCAGGTATGTAAAGGGGTTGGATAATTTTTGTCTAAGGCTTCTAATTTATATTCATGTAGTTTTATTAGTGTAGCAAAATGACTTCTTATATATTTGGGGTTTTCTTCCTTTCTCTTATTTCTGATAAGCATTTAGAAATAGACCAGTATTTGGTAGAATGTGGGCTAAGGGTATGGAGTGGTTGGAGAAAGGGACTGTGTTAAAGGTTGGAGAGAGTACCTGGGCAAACTTCTCTCAGAGCCTGAGACTAAGAACATTTGGAAAGCTTTGTGCAGCAAGAATCTAGAAGTTGCAGTAGATGCTGCCCTTAATTTACCTGTCTGTTCCTGATGTTATTGAGCTAGTGCATCTTGGTATATCTCTGGGTAAATGACTCCTTAACCTTTTTAATCAGTAAGATATTTGTCTTACTCCCCATAAATAATATAATTCCTTTATTGATAACTCATCCTCTGCCATACCATTTTTTAAAAAGCTACTTTGAAACTTCTAAATTTTTAAACATCTGTATACTAAACCAAAACCCATTGCCATGGGGTTGATTCCAACTCAGCAACCTTACCTAGCCATGTGAAATTAGTAGCTCCTTGGAGATCAAAAAGTGACTTCTAAACCAAGCTTCATAAATAGCTAATGATATTAATTTTCTTATCTAAAATCCTTTTTTCTTTTCTCGAGGATCACTGACTAGTCAGTGTATAAAGTCAATCTGTAAAAGGGAAGTAGAACCAGATAATATAAAAGAGAATGTTATAAGTTGTATTATCTTCATTGCCAGATGCCTCTAAAATATTAAAAAACATGATCATCCTTTTATTAAATATAACTTAAAAGTAATCATATAATGATACCATAAATGCTTTGTGGGGATTTCTGTAATGGCTCAGTTTTATAACATACACGCAGTTCTTCAACCTGGTGCTATTATAGTAAGGGACATCCTGTCTGGCATTATTCCATCTATATATATTTTTTTTTTAAAGTCTTTTTTTTTTTTTTCCCTGACTGAATAGCAGAGGAAGACTAGGCTTCCTGAATCAGGAAAGGAATTTAAAAGTTAATGTGGTAAAGAGGGAGAGGAAACAAACGGAATCATTATCTAGCTGATATTGTATGTTCTGAAATGAAGAATATTAATACTTGATTTATTCGTATTGAGATTTTATACATTTTGCATATTGTGAATTACTTGAGCAAAAGGTTGATGAAATTTTAAGGTCTTTCCCATTACATCAAAAAGTTGTGTATTTTTAAATACTTTATTAAAGGTTAAGTTCTAATGACACCATCTGTTTCTTACTTGAGAAGAGCCTGAAGAAGGGACTATAATTCAAGTGTTCCTTTTGAAGTCTTACTATTACAATTTTTCTTTTTACTTTAGGACAAAGCAACAATAATTCAGATACCTGTGCAGAATTTCGAATAAAGTATGTTGGTGCCATTGAGAAACTGAAACTCTCTGAGGGAAAAAGTCTGGAGGGGCCACTAGACCTGATAAACTATATAGATGTTGCCCAGGTAAAAAAAGAAAAATTCAATTTAAAGCCTCTGGTTATTTGATTGTTGATAGTAAACGCATGGTATTAGAGGATCCACTGGATAGCTCTTCTCCATCTTACCCCAAAGATGCAGGTCCAGGAGCGGTACTAACTGTTGTAAATGTTTACTAAGCACTGTACTTATAGGTGGTTGTGTTAGACTGGTTTCTCTAGATATAAAGGTGCCTTGGACACTGAGTTGCAGAGGATCACAGAGACCAATGTTCTTTCCATTAAACATAGTACTTATTTAGTTTTTAAATGGGATATTCTGATCCTCTTGTTTAAATGAGGATTTTGGTGACTGATTACACACCGTAGATTTTCCTTTTAAAATGAAATGATTGGCAAAAGATTATAGGCATACTTCACTTCATTGCACTTCACAGATAATGTGTTTTTTACAAATTGAAGGTCTGTGGCAGTTCTACCTCGAGCAAGTCTGTTGGTGCCATTTTCCAACAGCATGTGCTCATTTTGTGTCTCTGTGCCATATTTTGGTAAGTTTTACAATACTTCAAACTTTTTCATACTGCTTTTGCACACAGTAGCCTAAAATAAAGTGTAAACCTAACTTTGATATAGACTGGGAAACCAAAAAATGTGTGCAACTTGCTTTTATTGCAGTATTCACTGCTTTATTGCGATAGTCTCTTTATTACAGTGGTCTGGAACCAAACCCACAATATTTCTGAGGTATGCCTATAGTATAAAAATTAAAGACATAGCTTATTTACTTTAATGTCAGCACATGGTTCCACAAAAACATTTATAATATGGGACATGTACTGAATGCCAGAAATACCTAATTTAAGAAAAGACAAATATAGTCACAGTTCTAATTTAGGAAATAAAATTACCAGTGAAATCATCAGGTATTATCTCCTGTCTCTAAATAGCTCAAATTAGTGGTAAGTGTTTTTGAAAGGCAAGTAACTGTTCATCAAACAGTGTGTGCCTGCAAAGACCCTGGAGCCTGGGAATAACCAGACATACTAACACCTGGATAGGATATAAAACAGCTGTGAGAAGAATGGTTCCTGTGGCCGTGTCTCCTTATGTTTTCAAGTGTTAACACTACTGTAAACTTTGAGTATTTTAAAATCTAAATAGAGACCTTTATTTTTCTGGTGTCAGTATTTTAACCTCCCCAGGACCTGTAAAAAGTATCTCAGTTTCAAATTAGGGTTAACCTCAAAGGGATGGAACAATACTGTTAAGTAAATGAATCTGAATTTTGCCCTGATTTATCAACTGCATTTTAAAAAAAAAAGATTTTCCTTCAGAAAGAAATTCTTGCTGGGCTGGGTTGTGTACCCTCCATTCTTTACAGGGTTTGGGTTTGTTGGCAGCCAGGCACTAAAAGTGACTTATCAGACTTAAGGATATAGCATCATTTTAAATGTATTATCATGTTTTTTCACTTTAAAGCAAGATGGAAAGTTGCCTTTTGTTCCTCTGGAGGAAGAATTTATTATGGGAGTTTCCAAGTATGGTATAAAAGTATCAACATCAGATCAGTATGTAAGTATATAATTTATTAAGGAAAAACCATGCTAGGCATTAGGAAGCTCGTTCTGTAAAGGCCTATTTTGTAGTTAGGTCAGCTTCTGTTTGCAGAATGGTTTGTAAACATTCCTGGCTGCTGGTGCTAAACATGACCAATGTCATAGAGTGAATAGGAGCTCCTTTTTGTATCCCCTGTGCAGGCAGGGTCCACGCCAACATCCCCACTGGTGGCTCCTAATTTGTTTTCAACTTTGGACCCCATATTAGTTAAGAGCAGCTGCCAGCTTGGAAGCTGGGCAGAGAGAATGGGTGAGTTTAGATCACCTTATTCCTGTGTCTCTAGAACTTAAGAAGGTTTTGTAATCCTAAATATGCCATAGCTGAACATACCAGAATGTCTCTGTGGGTGAAAAACCTATACAGCTATTTTTTGCCAAATGTGGATATATGCTACCTTAAAGCTTCATAGGAAAATGTCTTACAAGAACTGAGATACTTTTAACATTTTCATGACCTTTCTGGATTTTCACTGATTTCTGCAGGATGTTTTACACAGACATGCTCTATATTTAATCATTCGGATGGTGTGTTATGATGATGGTCTGGGGGCAGGAAAAAGCTTACTGGCTCTGAAGACTACAGATGCAAGTAATGAAGAATACAGCCTATGGGTGTATCAGTGCAGCAGCCTGGTGAGATTTTAAGTTCCCTTGGTCAGTTTCTTAGTGCTTCATCAAATGAAGTGGCAAAATCCAGACTCTATTTCCAGTGTTTTCAAAGGCTCATGAGATGTTATCCATTATGTATCTAATACCTGGCATAATAACAATGAATGAATATTAGTCTGGTAGCAGCACCCACTTGTTTAAAGGTTTAGGATAAATATAAAGCAGGTGAGGGAAAGTGGTGTGTTCCTCCATGGGCCACATCCCTTTTTTGTATACTGTCATCCTTATTGAGGCAGGGATGGCCCTTCTCACATGTGTTTATTGTTCATTATATTAGGAGACTTTGGTATGTTTTCTCCTAACCAAGGCAAGCTGTGTAGTGGGCCTTCTAAATCTATTCATGTATAGGTATAGGAGAGGGGTTTGAGAGCCAGATTTATATCTTTGCTGATTATCATGTCAAATTAATTTCAGGAAGAGATTTATGAACATTGTTCTTACTGTATATTTTCATATAATGTAGGAGCAAGCACAAGCAATTTGTAAAGTTTTATCTACCGCTTTTGATTCTGTCTTAACATCTGAGAAATCGTGAATTCTGCAGTCAAGTGGAAGGCAACTTCATTGGAAAATTCATTTGCTTCTTAAATAGTTTTCTTCAATCTGCAGTGTTGAAGTATTGTGGAAATTGGAAGTGACCGCTTGTCCAGGATTTTCTGAAGAAAATGCAATATATAATATTGATCATTTGTTTTTATATTAAAATGTACCTTATTAAACAGTGAATTAACTCTCAGTAAAGTTATTTTCTGGGGTTAATAAAGAAAACTCATTTATCACTATATGCAAATAAGCGTAACACCTAAGTGTAACAAAAGTCCAGTAAGTATAATAAATGTCCACTCAGTGGATAATAAACATTGAGAACTTGTCTGAGGAAAACTAATGTAATCTGTTCTGTAGCTAGCTTCCTATTGATGCAGCATCACTAGCTTGGAACTCTGTTGTTGTTGCCATTAAGTCTGTTCCAACTCATGGTGACCCCATGTATGCAGAGTAGAGTTGTTGTGACCTTTTGAAAGCAGCTGTCTCCGGGTAGGTTTGAACTGCCAACCTTGACGACAGTATTCAAGTGCTTGTTTGTGCTTGGAATTCTAGTCACAGAGACTGTCGATCTGGGTTCATGTTGTTTTAGAACAGTGACACAGCCAACTTAAGACACAAAGTAAATTTTTAAAAGTATGTTGTCAAGATAATTTGGGTAACCCACAATTTTTATCTCAAGAGTTAAATGTCAAAGATTATTGCTTATGGTAAAAGTAACTAGTATTTAAAGACTCTCATTTATAGTATACTGCTGTTGTTTGCCATCAAGTTGTTTCCAGTTCACACCACCCTAGAGGACAGAGTAGAACCACCCCATGGGCTTTCCAAGGCTGTTTCTTTAGAGTAGCAGACTGCCTCATTGTTCTCCCCCGGAGCATCTGGTAGGTTTGAACCACTGACCTCTGGGTTAGTAACCAAGTGCTTAACCAGTGTGCTACCAGGGTTTCTTGGTGTATTTAAGGAACTATCTCAAATAGTAACACTTTAGAGATAAAATAATGACAATAAAATCATATCCATTTAAAAGTGTTTTTATTTTGTTTCTAGTCAAAGGACTAGTTAACAAGGAGAGTAAACTTATGAAACATGCTCTAGTTATAAATCACTGCATTAAGGACAATGAAAATAAGAATTGATTTAGGTATACAATATATACAGTTGCGCTGCAACTAGAGCAAAAATAATCGAGTGAATGAATTGAATATCATACATCTCAAATAGCATTCCAAGCTGCATATTATGTTATCCACTCCTTAAAAGTAACAAAGTAACTGTTAGTCTGTGCACATATTTGAGTTATCCTCCCTTGAAATCAGACCTGATGGAAATGGCATGCAAAATGCCAGAATCCTGCAGCTGAAGTTCATGAAACATAAACTTTAAATATAAATAGATATCTACAATGTTTTTTCTTTCAGTTTTTATTTATTTTTAATTTGCAAAGAGCAAATACCTAGGAAAGGATATTAGCAGGGAAGTTAATATAATTCTCTTCTGGTAAGAATAATGTTAATTACTGCACAATAGCACCACCAAATTGTATACTGGAAAAATATTCCCTAGTTATTCATGTACCAGTGAACCTGATAAATAAGCATGGGACTGGACTTCAACTGTTGACATAGATCAACTTCAATTCCTTAATATAGCTGGCACCAGGCGGTCAAAAGGCTGATGATAAGATACAGATGCTGGAGAACTGTGTTAAAGTGTACAGAAGAAGTGCACTGTGCAAAATACATCTGTTTATGTTGTTAAATCTATGAATGAAAACTAAATGAAAGGATCAAAACAATGGAAATTAACAATTAGTGAAAACAGATGTAGTGCTTTAAAAAAAGGCTTTAATTACAGATCTAACACATTTTTACCCAGAACTTTTAAAGGCAAAGAGTAAAATTGCCATACAACATCATAAAACATTCCAGTTTGTTCTGTCTTCTTTATAAGAGAAACAAAATATTCAATGAAAAAAAAAAAAACCACAAAAAAACTCTACACCTAATAAGAGTCTTGCATGGTAAAGACAGGCTGCTTCAATCAAATGTACCATCATTCACAAATGCAGTAATAACAGCATTGTTGCCTTGCTTTCCAAGCCTTTACTTAAAATTTATTCCTTTACTTTTGGTAAAAATCCAAGTGGGCATCATACATATCTATCCTCAAAAAATGCCAAAATTCCCAATATTTCTACTATGAATATTATGCTCGTGATTACTAAATAGAGGTATAACAAGTCAAGTTCATTAAACTAATGAATATTTATGTTATCACATACAACCTAATTTCCCCCTAGTAGCTTAAGTTTAAGAATGGAAAGATGAACTTAATACTAAAATTGGGATATTTAAGGGTATTTTATTACTGGGGATCTATAGATTTTCTGATAGGCTCTTGATTACAAACATGGACAGATTAAATTTCAAGACAGTATAACTATCATTCCTGTTGAAATATGTTGATATATAAATACAAGACACTAAATTGAGTAAACATTCTCATGTGCTAGAAAGGGAAGGCAGTGGTACCCTTAATAGGAAACAGCAGTTAAGATGTGTTAACAGCATGGTCTGCACCACAACATTCTATTTGTGTACAGTTGCTTTCTGTGTGATTAAAGAAGTTCAAGAAGACAAATTCCAAAACACCTAAAGCATAAACTAGTGTAAAGAACTGTTTGTGCAATCCATCATCCTTAGTTTTTAACCAAATTCAGGAAATGCAGTTTTTAGATAACTTCCTGTTAACTGCTATTACCATATGTTGTAATAAACCATCAGCAGTTTTGTTAAGTATGATTGCTCACAATAACAGGTTATACACACATGCAGAGTATAATGATAGATGCAACCTCACAAATTAGAGCTAGAAAGTACACCACTAATATGTAAATTTCCAAGCTGCTTTAAACAAACATTGGATGGTTTCAAAGGAATACAGGTCTTTTAAAGGTGAACTGATGGCATTTTATCTACAAAATACAGGAATGCATTAGGGACTTCTGAAGCAACAGTTTACAAGCTTCCCAAATTAATAATTGCTCTAAAAGTCACTGACTCCAGAATCAGGCAAGGAAAAGCAAGACGGATTTATTTCCAATACTTTTTAAATATTTTTACTTTTTGCTAATTCTGTAGATTCAGGATCTTGATAATGCAGTTAAAATAACTGTTCAGTTCACCTTTTAGGAAATTTAGTTTTCCCTAACAAAAGTTTAGCAATGTTTCATGAGAACCACAAATTATAAAAACAATTCATTTATATATAAAAATTGCCTTTGAGTTTTTAAAACAGAACTGTGGCATTAGAGAAAGTGGGCTACAGTATAATACAATTCATGAACTGGTTGTCTGGAAAGAGTTTTGCTACCAGTAATAAAACAGTAACATAAATAACAACTGGTAAAAGACATGTTTTTGTTCAGTAGCAATTTAGTCAGCAATAAAGTGCACAAATGATACAGGAAATGCTCCTTTGCGACTGGGGTCTCCATCAATGTGACCAATCTGAAATGGACAAAGGTTAGGTTGTTAACAAAAATTCCCAATGTTGGAAACTTCAACAGGCATTACAACATTTATTTTAAAAATAAAATTAAAAAGAAAAAAAATGTTCCAAAGAACCTATTCTGAGACTATGAGTAAAACATCACAACTATTTTTTCCTTCTTCTTTCAACTCGCCTTTCAAATACCATGTGCCTGTGATGTGGAAGGCACTCTTCTCAGAGCTCTCTCAGATGTGTGTGTACATGAGGACACACCAGCTAACAACATTTAGTCCTACTAGCACTTGTGACAGGCAGAGAGAGCAGCTATCATTACCATCACACTTTTTGTTTTAAAAAATGGCTGGAGCAACTGAGTATTAGAAAAGTTTGTAAACTCAACAGTCACAGAACATGGCAAAGTGTGACTTGTCCTATTTAAGTTTAATCAAGCATTTATGCAAAATTTCAATAAATCCACGTATTTTCACTCTGGGTAAGTTATATGAGCTCAGCAATGTAAAATATGTAGGCAAACACTCTAAAAGAAAATTAAGTATAAATGGTGGGTTCTTTTTGGGGGGGGCGGGGAAGAGGTGTTACGATTACAGGCAGCATTTATTTTTTTCTTTATTTCTGCACTTTCCACTTTATGTTCCTACTTTATACAAGTTACTTAATTCTACCATCCTCATCTTACAGTACCAAAAACCAAACTCACTGCCATTGAGCCGAGTCTGACTTACAGCGACCCCCTCTGGGTTTCCAAGGCAGTAAATCTTTACAGAAGTAGATTGCCCAGTCTATCTTCTGCAGAGCGGCTGGTGGGTTTGAACTGCCAACCTTCTGGTTAGCAGTCAAATATCTTAGGCACCACACCACTAGGGCTTGGCCTTTTATTGAGTACTTACACGTGAATTCACTCAATCTTTATAGCTGTGCTATGGGCTACCTCCCTTTGGAAGATGACAGCAGCAAAGGCTTAAAGGAAGAACAACTTGCCCAAGGTCTCACAGCCTATAAATGGCAGAGTTTGAATTCTAAAGGTTATCAGGCTTGAAACCCCATGTTGCTTTCACTTCAGCACCGATCCAGGATACCTGATGAAGCCCACAGTTTTAGAACCAAGATGGACATCCAGGGATTCTGCATCTAGGTCAGTCAGCCTCCTTTCTATTCTCAATCTATGGTAGGGGGCCTCATTTCAGGCCTTGCCAATGTGCTCTGGAAACTGCAGCACGAACAACCTGCCCACTCCAATGAGGGAAAATAAAACATGGGGGATAATTCCAGCTCCACTCGGAAGTGGAGCAGGCGGGAGTCAGTAAGGCCTGTGGACTGGAGAGCAGCACTCTCTCACTATTGACAATGAGGTGGAGAGAATCACACCTTGAACAGATCTCTCAGGCCAGGTGGGCAGGGGAATCAGCCCAGTCCCTCCCTGGACTTTTCAGGGGACCCAACCCAGACTCACCCACCACTCTTGATCTTCCTCCCCGTCCACAACGATGACATCTCCTTCGGAGAAGGTCAGCTCATCTGGGTTGTCTGCCACACAGTTATAAAGGGCTTTGACCCGTTTGGGCTTTGACTTTGTCTGAGTCAAAAGAGAGAAGTATTACTGTGGCAGGAGGCATAGGTCTAGGGGCAATGAACTAGGGCACTCTACTTCCAGTTGGCCTCAAGGGTCCTGTACCCAGGCATGCACAGCCCACAGGAAGCAAAGGTGCGGCAGATCAGCATAGCTCAAGAGTCAGCGAGACTTCTAGGAGGAGGGATGAAACAGGACAGGAAGTAAAAGAAATCTCAGCAGAGTGAAAAGGCTGGGCAGAGATGGGAAAAGGAAGCAGCATGGTGTTGGGTTGTATGTGGGTGTGGGTCCGCCCTGGGATCTGTGACTAGATGGCTATGCTGGCAGGCTGCTGAGTTCTGGGGCGTCTTGTACCCAGATCCAAACAACCATGTATCCAAGAAGCCTCTCCTCCAACTCTTTTCTCTCTCCACCCACTCTCAGGGGAAGAGTAAAAGACATGTTTCCTCTGAACTCTCCAAGCCCTTACAGAATGAACTTGGACATGCCTGGCAAGGAAGGGTAAAGGGGAAGAAAAGAAGGGGTCTGTTGAGGTCTGTTTCTACTTACTATTTGTGACTTCCGGGGCATGGGTGCTGGTGGCTGCATGACTAAGGTGTTGGAGAGAGGACCCAGAGCTTCTGTTCCAGAGAGATCTACAGCTTTTAGGACCAAAATAAACCAATTTTATCATATGCTCCATCAATTATAATCATGAGATGTAAACAATATAAAAGCCATAGTGCCATGTCTAAAAGACGAATTTCCTGAGATTTTTCTTTGTTGAGGGAAACGTGCCCTAAAAGCCAATAAACTTTCCGATTCATATATAACCTTTACACAGAGTGCACAGCATGCAAGTGTTACAAGGAGTCAGAGGTGTCGCCACCTTCTCCCCTTACTTCTAGCTCCATGTCAGCAGAAGTGGACTGGATGAGGGGACACAGCAGGAGAGCCAGGACTCGAGCAGCTCCGGGGACAGCAGAAGCTCTGCTCAGGGAAGGGTGGCTGCTGCACAGAAGGGGGCTGGGCCTGGGCACGTGCTGACCACTCGGCTGGGAATGTTACCCACTTTACCCCCATAGACAAAGCAGAAATATAAACTCCACTTTTAAATTAAGTAATTACCAGGTCCTCTTGGTTGGCCTTTGCTGATCAGTGGGGTTGACTTGTCAGCCCTATAAAGCAAGGAAAAAATACATTTAATGACATCTGAAGCCTAAAAGGTAAGGTACCTGCCCCTACCTCATCCCTCTTTTATGAAGGACCCATCTATATCCAAGTCAGAGACATGTGAACTGATCTCATCAATTCTCACTCAACTACCTCATTTTTAGAAAAAGGAAGAATGAGAGCTCCAGAGAAGAATGCTAGATCTGAAGTTCCTGATCCTTAAACCAGGGCTCTTCCCAAAGCACCCCTGGCCATGTGGGCCTGATGCTTATCATCTGGGTGTGGGGCTAGAAGCTAAGCTCCACTGATGACCTATGCCTCCAATCTGTTAAGGCCTTGGGTCTCATCACACGTGCAAAGGCAGGGTTGACTCAATCTCAGGGTCCTGATGGCTCTGCCAGGCCCTGTATGAGCTCCAGTCATTTCATCATGCCTCTCACTCTGCAGTGCTGGCTGCCTGTAGGCTATGTGGGTGACCACTGCTCAGCCGCTATCAGTAAGCCTCCTAGTCTAAGGCTGTACCAAAGCCAGATGGTGGAAATATATCAGTACGGGGAGCTTGTTCTCTGAATCAGAAGGCAGGGGTCTATAAATCATAGATTTGCTATCAGGTAGACCTAGATAAATGGGTTTCTGTGAGTTGACATTTTCATCTGCAAGAAATTAAACAACAGTTCTGTCAACTCTGACAAGGATAAGTGACAGGATGACTGTGAGGAGCGAAGTTCCTTGGTGGACCTTGCTGGACCTGGAACATAGTGAGGCTCACAACTGGGGCTTTTAAGTGATGAACAGAATTAGAGAGCAGAAGAGGAAGACCAGGGGAAGAAGTAAGGTGGGAAAGTCTTTCCTTTCCAGGCTTACTTTCATCAGACACCTCCTCTTTTGCTACCCAGAAAGACCTAGTCTAGGGCCTTGGTGTCTGTAGCCTCTGAATGAAGATGATGAAAACCTTAACACTGATTTTGCTCATATTTTCCAGGAACTGAAAAAGCTTGACAAGCGATTAGCCTCACCATTTGATTCCCATCAATGTCTCCTGGCATGTAACATCTCTCAAGAGGATCCTTGTACTGATCCTGCCAACCCCTTGGCCTTCAATCATCCCCAGCTATGTAAAGCTCATAAGGACAGCCTAATTCTCTAAGACAGAGGTTGGCAAATTTTTTCTTTAAAGGGTGGGACAGTAAATTTTTCAGATTTTGTAGGCTATATATTGAATTCTGCCACAGCAGTATGAAAGCAGCCACAGATAATATGTGTTCACAGATGAGTGTGGTTGTATCCCAGCTTTATTTATGGACTTTGAATTTAGAATTTCATATAGTTTCCATGTGTTATAAAATATTCTTCTTTTGACTTTTCCCTTCATTTAAAAATACAAAAACCATTTTTAGCTTGCAGGTGTCAGAACAAATGTGAAAATTCAGGTTTACACTGAAGACAAAATTAAGGAGGTTATGAGGGGAAGGGCTTCTTTCTTTATAAAGAGGATCCATCAGTGTATTCTTTCAAAAACAGAACACCACTGGGGCACTTATGACAGGTTTTAATTCATCCAAATTTGTATTGAAGATACTCTAATCACTTCCTTTACCCACCCTCCCATTTCCTTTCAGTCAGATCTAAACCAAGTTAAGATCATGCCAAAGAGGAAACTATCAGCAACTCCTGGCAAGAAATTCTGAGAACCAGGAAAGCACCACAAGAAAGTCTTTCTAAAGCAGAGCATTAGAAAGACTGTGTCCAAGACCTCGCACTTGATGGCCAACACTTGTTATTCCTTCTGATGACTGCTAAGAGCCAACTGGTTCTGATCCATAATTTCAGCATATGACTTGGTATCATAAGAACACCTTGGAAACAGCATATCAGAAGGGAGTTATAAGAGAGAAGAAAGTCAATACAAGGCACAGACTCTAAACAGGAACTAAGAAGAACACAGCCTATGGTCACTTAGTTGTAGAAGCAAGTAATTTTCTTTGTACTTCAGAGCATATTCGTTGTAGCATAATTCAACAACTGATCAGATTTCACACACACTGTTCAAGAATAGGAAGGCAAGGATATGGATGCCATATTTAGAAAGGTATCTTGCAAAGCTGCATTAAAAAATGTTGAGAGTCTTCTAGCTAAAAATGGTATACTGAAATACATTTATACATTTGTTCCATTTTGTACCACAGGAAGGATATATAT